>NW_013666317.1:339044-345664 GCF_000517525.1 Limulus polyphemus | reverse complement strand
TTCATTCTAGAATGAAAGAAGCATAATTTATATTTATTTCCTAATTTTTTTTATGATGGTTGTGAGATCGGTCAAATATACTGAAACCGTACAGAGATTAATTACTGAAAATAACAGATAAAATATAAAGTTTTTCTTAAGAAACTTTTGATAACTATCTGGACATTATAAAGATTTTACATGTGAAATTTCAAAATTTTCTGAGGCATAAAAGTATTTTTAATTTTAAAATGAATATTACTTTGTATGGTAGATAGGCAAAATGTGAAAAGAAAAAATAGACATGAGAAAACATTGCTTTATAAATTGTAAGACTGAATAAAAAAATTAAGATATTTTGCGTATGAAAGCATTGTAATGTTTACTGATAATCTGCCAAATTTCATTAACATTTGCTTCTAATTTAAAAGTTATAGCATGAAAACTATAACAAGCACAAAATGGTTACGAGGTTAGTCCCGTGGACCAAGCCCGTGCTGAAAGAGTTAATAGGCAAGTTGTCCATATAACGTCACTTTGCATAGATGTACTTTAGCTAATTAGCTATCAAATGATATTGGTACTTTTTAACGTGATACGTTTCCAATTAGTTTCAAACTGACCAACACTCACCTAAATGGCATATGATCATTACATAAATTTTCAATAATCCAACATTCTAATAACAGTAGTATGATATTTAACAAGCCATTAAATCACACCAATAATTAACCTTGTGATAAACATAATGAAAAATTAAAATTTTACTAATGAGATACACATAATCTATCTGTGGTCTTTGTCATTAGTGGATAAATTTACAAGTAATAATAGTAATTTTCAGGGCTTCAATGTTGGATATATTTGCTGATGAAAATATTAAGGATAACAGCCAATGGGTTAAAAAACAGTACAAACAATGAAAATATATAGTTTTACAAAGATAATGACACTTAACTTTTTTTATTTAACACAAGGAAATAATACAAAAATATAGTAACAGTTATGCCTACTTAGAACCAAGAAAAGTTAAAAAAAGCTACAAGGACACCAACATTTTTTTAGATAAAAAATTCCTAAATATATTTGAAAATAAGTTATTTACTTCATTATTTTTTTTTATACATATGCATAAAATCTGTCTCGCATCACAACCAAAACAGCCACAAAAACTAACAAAAAAAACATATGCTGTTAAAAATCACAATAATTTTTCTTGAATTATTTCTTCAGAAATTAATTTACTTTTCATGTACCTTAGTCAAGTCCCTAGGAAGTAACCTGTCCAGCTGATGTCGACCAAACTGGCAATTAGCAGGCAGTGTGTTTTCACTACACAAGGCCAAGAGAACAGTGCTTTCCCATACCAAAGAAGTGTAAAGACGACTAAGACCTCGTAGAACACTCAGCCCCAGTTCTGACCCCCAGTGGCTTATTGATATGGTTCGAATGTCACTCTGTACAAAATTATGAAAGATCAAACTATTAAAAAAATGTAACTATAAAAATATATATATACACACATTCAAACAACAATAATAACAAAAAAAACCTGTAATTTGTGCAACTTATTTCTTAACTATGAGTGTGTTCTTTTACAATACAACTGTTAAAATATGTCTACATTTAATTCATAAAGTTTAAAACATAACTTTCAATAACATACTAAAGAAATTACATAACTTTCCGACACATCTAAACAATCAAAACTCCAGTTTTGTTTAATCTTCTTTAATAACCTGTTGTACTAGATAATTTTCTGAATCAAAGTTTGTTTCAGATATTTTCACAAGGCTATACAAGATCAACCGATATATATATATAACTATCCCCAACTTTTTGGTTACTCCAATCAAAAAGTGGGATTTAATCATTATTCTTAAAATGCACTCATTACCTCAAAGTAAGGAGTTCAATTGTGAGGCAAAACTATGTGAACCAGGGACCCTCAAGTTTACAGTACCACATAGTAACCAGTAAGCCAAGCTCCATTTATAAATTATACGTACTAACCTGACCAGTCCGACAAACATGTACAAACATTATTATGTATGCATGAGCTGCAGCCATGGCATGAAGCAATGGTGTAGACTGATGACTTGCAGTCGCTTCATTCAAATTTGGAGCAGTGATTAGTTCCTCCAGTAAAACACTGCCTCCTGGTGGTTCAAGTGGGCGATGTAATGGTTCCAAACTCTGTAAAACTTCATTGAGGTGAAGCAGACCTTGTTTCAAGACCTGTGGTTCATGGGCTAGATTCAAAATGGATTTACAAACACTAGCTACAGCTTGACATGCTGGAGTAACAGGAAAGTCTACGGGAAGGTTTGACAACCCCAAAATGCCCATTAATGGTACTAGTCCTTTCTGTCGTACAAACTCCCTGCAGTGATCATCAGTAGAGTTGTTACTTAAGATTGCATCAACAAATCTCATCTGAAAAAATGACCAATTACTAAATAAGCAAATTAATATAGCCAAAATGCAATAAAAAATCACAAATAACTCTGAAATAGTATTTTAAGGCTCAAATATAAATCTGGCTACTTGCAATATCTTTTATTATATTACTTGGTTATAAAATATGTTAGTTGAAATACATAAGAAAAAATACTAGTTTTTTAAAACTTGAATATGTATCTGATTCTACTCTAAAACTAAAAATACAATAGTAGAATAATAAATTAAAAATGTCCTTTCACTCAAAGCATTACTACAGTAAACTACAGTAACCTAACAGAGTTAAAAAACAGCAACTTAAGTACATAAATGAAAATAACATTTAAATATACTATTTGCAATTGAACTAAAATTTAAAATGAACAAATAAAAACTATTCATGTTGTTTAAATCTCCATATTTCCAAGAATACATTTTTGAAAATAGCACTTGGACACACAAATGTGCACTATTTTCAGGCCAAATTCTCCAAACCCTGCATTTTAGGTTTCTAAATATCCACAACTATATAATTCTTAATAACACCAAATCTTTTCCTAACCATTTTTGTTAAACTTTGTTGACATGGAAGTTAATTACAATTATGTTAAAGAAGTTTAACAATTTTCAAGCAACCACAGCTCATAACTGAAAGACCTAAAACATCATACAATAAAATTTAACAAGTAACTATTCTTTGTTAGCTCTAAATGAGATTTTGCATTGAAATAAAAAGGATAGAAAGATAAAGAGGTTTAAACAATATCCTATAGTGTCATTAAATATTCAGTAATGAATTGTGTCTATTAACAAAATATCTATATTAACTTGCAATCAGTATTTTAGAAATATAGCACATTTATCTAACATTGGCTGCTTTGTTTTTTTTTTCAAACTTGGCAAAAAACATTTTAAACATTCCTAATTTGCTTTTCACAGCAAACACTAATTAAGGATAAAAAATTGTATAGAACACCTTTAAATTACAGTAAAAAGTTTTATAATATCTTTTTCTTCAGTAATAAAAATGATTTCTTTTAAGTGTTATGCAGTTTTTGTTTGATAATTGGTGATTTTGTTCATGCTGTCATTGCAAATCTTTAGTTTCTTCAAATGAGGGAACACATTAAGATATTTGTGTTTCTTGATTAGACATTGTCTATCAAATAGAAAAAAAACTTGTAAGAATAGTTATACTTACAACATTAAGAATATAGTCAACTAATGGGATTGGAATCTTAGTCTCTGATCCTGTTGAAATTTCTGGAGTAATCTGCTTTTCAGCCCCTGGTTTTAATGTTCCTGTTACAGTATGACCACCAGTTTCTTCATCGTCATCTTCTTCTTCATCTGATGAGCCTGCTTCAGTAGAGACTGTGCTGGTTCGGAATCCACTCGTTGTAGCAGTTTCATTCTTTATAGCTGGCCGTGAACAGACATATCTTGGATCACGTCCCATAGCACACAATTCTTCCAGTAGCTAATAAAAAACAGAAAATTTCCATTTAACATCTACAATGGAGGCTAGAATGTATAATAGAAAGAAAATGCTTAATACTTTTGGAAACGTTTCCAGATAAAATTTGAAATGGCTTCTTAAGGGCTGCTACTTTTACATCCGTACTGTTTACAGTGAAAGTGCATTATGATTCCATATACATTCAGCTGAACCCAATCTTTAAATCTTTGATGATAATAATAGTCTATCAATAAACAAGTACTTTGACATTATACCATTATATTAAGGGACTAACAATAGACAAAACAAGATAATTCTAATTTAAATGTGTTCAAAGTAATAATCAATGACATATCACTGTAGCCCTACAAAACTTGGTTGAAGTATGAACATCAAGTGCTGAAAAAAAAATTAAAATGGATATAACAGGTTTAGTCTAAAAAATACAATGAAACAAGTTAAGAAGTTAAGTATCTTTTCAAATCTAGATATAAACTAGTATTGTAAGGTAAAATAGTCTTTGTTACTGAAGTTATGATGATCATATTGCTAAATACCTTAAATATTTGTAAGGCAAACATGACAACATAATTACATGTAAAATGTTTATAAGTCTACATTATGAAATCCACTTTAATATATATTTTTCAGGACAACATAAGTGCCTAACACAAAAATGTTTATTTACAGGCAATGTTTGGTTTTCACAGTGCATTGATCATTTTGTGAGTTGAATATGATAATTTCTTTTAAAACATGAGACAAAGAAAAATAGAAATGACTATTGATCAAACACTTGACAATGATTTTTTAGGTTTTTATGCCATTATTGGGGTATTCTAATTGAACCTCAAACCATTTATATTACAACTTTACAAATTAACCAATGAGACTCAACAGTCAAATGTATTACTCAGATACTCTCCAAAGCCTACACAACTATCTACCTTTATCAAAAACCATCTTACCTTAATAATTGCAGCTGTAGCATCAGCTCTTAGGCTTGGTTGATGTCTCATCAACTCATCCATAGCATTTCCAAGATTGCTAGCAGTATCACCCATAGGATCTGAGCTTCGTCTTCTTTTCATGGCTGGAAGGTAGTCAGGAGATAAAAGTACCTTGAACAGTCTTTCAAATGGCTTACAAGCAACAAAGGCTTGAAGTCCTCGTGTATTCAAACACAGGGCACTGAAAACATTAGGTAATGAAGCCAGGACCTCTCTTGTGGCAGGAACCTTCAAGAATAAAATACAAACTTCAAGAAAATATACCTGATTAATAAACAAATAATAGATCTTAATTTATATACAGAAGTGATCCATCATGAAAATGTGAAGTACTAAAAATGTGAGATCCAAAAATCTTTAGTAAAAAATTAAACTAATCTAAGACGAGCGGAAAAATTAAAAAATCAATTATTGTGTTTTAATTATTATATTTAAACTTAATCAACAACAACAACAACAAAAGAAAATCAGTACATGAATCTTAAGTTCCAATAACATTTCCACCAACCTCTTTGACCAACAGTGCATGAAGCACCACATCTGTCAGTCCACTGTCTTGAAGTGAAGATAGAAGAGAAGGTTCTTGGAATACATAAACTGTAACAACATCTGTGGCTGAAACACAAATATTATGTAATATCAACGAAGGTATCTTTCATCTAATTCACCAATGCAATTTATTTTGTAGCAAGTTTCAAGAAGATATTCATTATTTTATTTGCTGGCTTCTTTGTTTTCAATTTTAATTAGTCCAATGACAGAAGACCAATGTTTTATATCAGTAATCGAATACTATCACCAGATGAAGTTTTTTGAACTGCATATAATTAGTATTTCCAGAACTATTTTGGCTTTCCCAAGTAAAACATAGCTGACAATTTTGAAATTAAACAAAACAAAAAATTTTCTGGCCAACAATTTGACATAGACAAGATAGAGATCTGAAATTACACTTTTACACATCTTAGATTTTAAATCTAATTAGTCCTTTAAGGACCAGGGTGTGTGTGCCAATGATATCCTCTGATATTTTCTTTTCACTGTGGAAATATTTAACCAATTTGCACAAAACTTAGTATAAATTTTCTACCCAGTTTATGTTTAAAAAATAAATTTCACATTTCTATCATTTTTCAGATTGTGAAGTTTCCAAAATTTTGTTTTAAGACTGTTTTTGAAACATTATTAAAAATACTTTATTTTCATGTTAAAAATTTAAAACATTTCTTATACTTAGGAAGTTCCATTTTATATTTCCATTAAGTTTCAACTTTTTTTGATATTGTATTTTGATCACTTAAGTAGTCACCATTTTTGTCTATAAATCACAGAAAACATTTTTTTGGCAATCTTTCAAGATGGCACCATCATTACCATTGTATCACCACTTTTCCCAAATGATATTCTAATAAATACAGTTTGCTTTCAACAAATAAGTTATTTATTTCATTTGTGTTGTTTGAAAACAAAATTAATAATACATTCAATAAAAAAAAAAGGATTTCTCATCCAAATAGTTTGCCATTACTTAAAATATTTGCTAATCCTAAATTTACCAAACACATATAATTTAACACAAAAATAATTTCCAAAATGAAAGGAATATCAAAAGAAATTATAAACAACCAGCTGTGTGATTTATTTCTAAGTGTTGTAAACTTCAGAACTGAATTTATTTTCCCTTATGGGAGCTTGGGGATAGTTAATATAATAAGAAACCACAAACTACTTCT
>NW_013666317.1:332856-338044 GCF_000517525.1 Limulus polyphemus | reverse complement strand
TAAAATCAAACTCATTCGCCGAATGTAAACAAACTGCGCGATTGCATAAACACTTATCTATGGCATGGAACACCAAAATCCGATAAATAATTTTAAAAAACGTGTTTCTCCGAAAGAAAACCAGAGGTTTTCAGGATTTTTTAGAAATATCCTGATATATTCGGAAGACTTTCATTATTATATGCAGCTGTACATCCAATACCTAAAAAGTGCATGCCACTTATGACAGGATTAAGATGAATATATTAAAAATACTTGTAAACAAATATTACTTTAATCACAATTATTATGGCTAAATATTCAGAATTTTCGGTCATAAACTCATTTTTCAAACAATTTTCTAATATAACTACAGCTCTCTATGCTTTCAAAACACTAAAACAAAAATGGGGTTAATCCCCTCCCCATCATAGGTCAAATTGTATCTAACAATTATTAAACTGAAGAACTTGTTTCTTCTTACCCAAGAGAAAAAGTGAAGGCCCATAATATTCTGCGTTACTAATGATGTGTTTCAACGACTTTGGTAGTGATCCATCCATTACTAATAAAAAAAAAAAAAAAAACTACAATCACATCATATGTATAGTACAATAAAGTTAAAACTGAAACATTAGTATTATACTCCTCTGTTGTTCTTTTTAAATTTTATGTATTTCATTCAAACTGTTTCAGATCAATAAAAACAAGGTTTTTTAAACATCTCTGACAACTTAAAATTTTAAAACTATGAAAAATGGAAGATTGAGTAAGGAGTAAGACCAAATATTTTTTGTTCAAACACATGCTAAAAAACAATACAATCTACATACTCCACACTTGATTTTGATAATAGCTTTAAAACTACCATTTAAATAACAGAAACTTCATATTAGATATGAATATTATAGATCATAGTTTACAATGTCTTATGCTATCTGAAAAAGAAGGATCCTGGATGGCTTTCTTCAGAAAATTCAACATAGATTTCAAAAGTGCTGCCCTTTGAGGAAAACACTGCACACCTGTAAAGAGAGAAAAATCACAATGTTGACTACTGGTTAAAACTCATATTTGAGTTCTAATGCAATTGATTAACACCTATGTTTAACTTCTAAAAATAAAGCTTTGCAACTATAAACACTGAAAGGAATCTGGAACTACAACATATTTTTTCTTCCCAAGTAAATCTTTAGAATTGCTGTTGTATTATATTTACTGCTCAACATTGTGTGTATCTGTGAAAACTGATAACTATAATTTATTCAACATGATAATGTGTTTTAGTTGTTGATGGAGAAAACAAGGAAAGGAAAAGATTAAAAACTATTATCACACAAAAGCAAAAACGTGAATTCTTGTAAATATATTCAGTTCAATGTATTATTAGATTGTTTGAGTATAATGTTTAAATTTTATATACAAGTTTTTACACTTGTAAACATGATTCTTCTTTATAAAAACAATAAGACAATCTTGTTGAAATGTTGTACATTTATAAAAAAAGTTTTCTTCATTACTCGTTCAAGCCATCACCAAATTTAATTTTTTAAAAAGTGGGTTTTTCATCCTCAAAATTATTTTTCTTTATTTGCTTAGGAGTATTTGGATTTAGAACTGTCCTAAATCTGTTAAACTGGCAAAAAAATAGAGATAATATTGGAATTTGGCCAAAAATACTGTTAACAGTCAGGGCACTAAAGATTCAATGCATTTTCATCATTAAAAAATTTTACTTTTCTTGTGTATGTTTATAACCTCCTTACTTACCCCTTCTTGGTTCAAGCTCTTCAATTTTATCTTCTTCTATAAGAGATGGTGTATCAGACACTGATGCACCAACATTGAATTCCATACTTCCTACATTATGACTTAAGTCAGAGGCTTGAGTAGTCTCACTAAGTTAAAAAACAAAACACACAGGCTCACTATTATAAATGTGGTGCTTGATTAATCTCACCAGACTAGTAAATATATCATTCCCTTACCCTTTGTGACTTGAATAACATTGATAGGTACAAACAATGAAAATATTTCAATACTACGATCTCAATATTTCATTATTCTACATCAGAGGCTTTATTTATTCAACATTAAATCTTAGGCTTATGAGAACATATGCAAGTAGCATCTTAGAAAACCAACAAAACAAGTATAAAAATACTTTTTTCCAACTCAATTTTCAAATTTCATTTGCATAACCCCTAAAACCTACTAAGTGAATATTAAGTTTTTAATTCAAGATAATTGTTTATATATATTCTCTGTGATATTACTAACTGTAGCTATTATCATCAACTTATACTATATAGTCTATAGTATAGTACAATGAAGTGTTTAAAATTAAGACATAGGAAAAAATGTACATACCTTATAATATTAAGAAATAATCTTAAAACATCTTTTGATTATATTTTTAATTGCATGTTTTTACACTTACACACTATTTATTTTAATGTTTTATTCTCCTTTCCTGTCCTTTAGCATTATTTATTGCAACACATGTCAATGGGTGTCCCCAGCCAATATTACAGTATAGTGGGCAGAAGAACTTCAGCCCTCAGTAGAATGTGGTAGCATTCATGTATTACACTAACCCTTGAGAACCTAAGTGTTGGCTGACATAAAAAAAGTATTAAACTTCTCAAATATGCATCTTAAAACATAAATAACACATAATTAAGTAAAATATAAAACTGAAATCTAAATACAATGCAACTGTATCTAGCTAACATATTTCTAGGTGAGAAACAACACTAAAGTGGCAAGAACAAAATCAGCAACAATGCTAAGAGCAGTTTGATTAGTTCTCTATGGAATTATTTGCCCAAATTTTAAAATAACTGTTAGTAGAACGTATTTTAAAATGTGCTCCTTCCATCGTTATAAACATCTAGCTCAACTAAGTATAATTGGCTGAAAAATTGTAACTATGTTTAAAAAGTGGGCATGGCATCTGTCAAGAGTTCAGAGAAATTTATTTCTCCTTTCAACATGCCCTAATGTGCTTGAAAGCAGAATGTGCAAACAGAGCAATTAACCTAGATTTTATTTATACATGGAAGGTCAGTGTATGTCAAGAAGATTTCAAGCTACAAAGACACAAATTTAAGGTTTTGTGAAATTGCGAATCACGTGAGAATAAAACTGACCATTAAGAATTTTTCTTTAAGATTTTTTTTTTAAATAAAGGAATTAAACTAGTTAATATAAAACTTTAAACTATAATGTAAATTTTAATGCTGATTTAATTGGCAAACATTGATCATAAAATAGCTTAATTAAACTTTAAATGTAACTAAGTGAAAACCCGTGACATTTGCAGTAAGAAAGGAATTAAATTTTTTTAAAATATTTAAATAATTTAAGTGTTTCCTTTCCACTAAAATACTACCTACAGTGAAGAAAGTGTATATAATTAAAATTGAAAGGTTTTGCTTATACTAACAAGTTAAAAATTCCTATGAAACCTACTTCTTAACACTTTTGCTATGAGCTTGGTCAAATTGGCCAAGTTTGTGATGCTAAATTGACCTTTATAGTTTTATACTATAACTTAATATTTTGTGTATTTTCATGAAATTTTGCAAGCATTTTGCAGACAAAAGAAATCAGAATTTTTAACGAAGTATTTTTGCTAAAAGTGATTTATGTTAAGATTAGAAATACTCTTTTTCAAATGCTTTATATTTTATCTGTTATTTTCTCTATTATAACTCTATAAAAGGTCAGTCAATTTAACCTCATTACCACCATAAAAAAATAGGAGATAAATCTAAATTACCCATTTTTTCTTTATAGAATTACTTCAAATTGTAACACGAAATTACATTTGTTTATCCTAAATAGCTAAAAACTTGTAACAATATACATCCATTTCTACTTCAATTTTATTGTTCTATTGCTCTTTAAACTATTTCTAACTAACAATCCTGCCATGAAAGTTGCAAGTCACTTGGCAAAGGTGTAGCTCACATTAACTATTAATTTATGTAAGGCACAGACTACTTGTTTGCTGCTCAAGAGCATGCCTCATGAAAGATTTTCATTACTGTTATCATTTTTCTTTACTTACCTAATCTAACCTCAAGTTTCTAAATTTTACATTTTAGTTACTTTTATAATAATAAATAAAGAATGCACATGAAAAACAAGAAATATAGTAGTTACATGGGTATTTTTTTCTGTTACTATTGTTGATGAAATGTAACCCTACTTTTGTATATTAATGGTACTGCTACACTAAGTATTTTTTTCATTTAACTGTATGCTTGCAGACTTGTACAGGCACCCCTTTTCAACACATCATGAGGTTTGCTGAATTATACTCAAAATTTAATTAAACAGCTTTATGATCAATGTATGCCAATGAAATTAGCATTATAATTCCAAGTTATATATCATCTAACTTTTAATGTCTTTATTTCAAAAGAAACCTTCAAGAAAAATTCTAGCTTCAGTTTTATTGTCACATGATGCACGAGTACTCAAAATTTTATTCTTTCGTCTCTGTAATTTGAATACTTCTTAATGTACACTAGACTTCCAATGTATAGACTGAAACTAGGTTAACTGATCTGTTTACACAGCTTTCTTTCAAATTCCTTAAGGTCAATTCCTTGCTGCCACAGGAAGTAAATTTTGCCAATTCCTAACAGACTCCACACCCACCTTCTAGACTTAAATGTAGATTTCAAAGCCAACCCCTATTTATCTGACTACATGTTTATAACCAATAAAAAGTACTCATTTTAAACGATGCAATATTGTCAGTCTTCCTAAATTATTGACACAGGGAATGCCATTATACTCTTGGAAATGTTACGGAAAGAAACAAACATTTTTAGATCTTCATATAGTTTAGTTTGAAAGCCAAATAAATTAAAGCACTTTTTTGTGGTATCAATCTAGTAATTTATAATTCTTTTTTATTTCAAAGTGTATATATAAAATCTACAAAAATTAATTTCCCTATCTCCTCTAGGTGCGAGATTGAACAAGGGTTACCAGTGCGCAAGAACATTTTGCCGAAAACTAAAGTATATCTACCGGTGATACAGTAATATTGCCCACAGAAGCCTGTTGACATGCATCAAGGATATGATATATATATATATATATATATATATATATATATAGTACGAACGTAAACGTAAAAGGAAAAAGGTAAAAATAAAAAGTTAAAAAAAATTTAAAAAAACTTTAAAAA
>NW_013666317.1:329019-332835 GCF_000517525.1 Limulus polyphemus | reverse complement strand
TACCGTTACGGTAGCTAACTACGAATTAATAGTTCCTACCTAACGAACGTACGACGTTTGTACGTACAGTCAGATCAGAGTATAGTATATATATATATATATATATATATATATATATAATAGCGAACACTAAAGGAAAAGAAAGGAAAATAAAATATTAAAAATAAACCATACGTTAAAACTCAAAGATGTGCAACTATGAATATAATCAAAAGAAGATCTTTTGAGAACATTCGAAGAAAAATTAAAAGGTACGTCCCCACTTTTCTACTTCTTAATTCTAAACATTTTGTTACACTATAAGTTGATGATATTAGCTATAGCTAGTAATATGGTAGAGAAAGCAAAAAGTGAAATATATAAACATTTACTTAAAAAACTTTTGATATTCCCTTAGGAGGTTTGAAAATTATAAGGTGAAAAAAGTATTTTTTATACACAACATGAAAAATACCCTTGCACTTGAACTATTCAGAGTGAGTGCAAATAACTACAACAACAAATTTTAGCAAAAATAATTAATTAAAATAATATTCTTTGTGTATAAAATACTTGTTGTGAAGATATGTTAAGAAAGCTTGGAGTTATTGTAAGTTCTATTGAACTGTGTATCATTCCCCATAGAAACAATACCCAATCGACCTAAGTTGTAAGCGTAGAATTAATTAAATAATGCACCTAAGAACACAGAATAATAGCATGTAAAAAGCAGGTAATGTCTTATAACTATCATAATTATTCTGGCTTTCTAACTATGCAGTAAGAGCAATTAAAAATTCAACTAAGATTCTTAATGTTTCCTGTAGGAATAAAGTTTGAACTGGAAGTGAAATATACAATTCTCTGTGCAGAAAACAACATATCATTTGATAGATTAAAGCTCTGGCTTTCTATTGTTTATAAATAATATAGTATTACATGTCAGCGAGAGAACTACTGGCAATTTAACTTGATAGATTAAAGCTCTTTCTATTGGTTATAAATAATATAGTACTACATGTCAGAGAGAAAACTAATGACAATTTCTGGAAGAAAAGATGTGACAGGTGGGTGTGGTTCGTGGGTCTGATTTTCTAGTTTATAGTTTCATAAACAAATAAGACTGAAGTCTATAAAAATTATGCTTTGCATGAGTGATGACAATATTATAATGAGTAATTTACATTAAATTCTGTACTTCTTAGAGGGATGGTAAATATATTAAAGAGGGAAGACCTAGAGAGCAAATGTCACAATTCTCATACTAGGGGAATTGTGTTGTTTTTTAATACTGTCTTATGAAATTAAGAACTTAAAACTTATATAATATTAACATTTAAATTATTAGCTATGTTTTGATGCCATGTTTATTCGTATACCATGATAATAATGTAGTTTAATTAAATTTTCAACGTAACTCAGTAAAACCTCTTGACATGCACATAAAAGAATGCCTGTAAGGAAAGATTAATGTACTGATCATTTGCACGAGAAACTTACGACAAAAACATTATATAATACACATATTTAAACATCTATAGGTAATCATCTAAAAACTAACATAGTCACACAAATAAGACAACCTCATACACAAGTACTCATACAGATGGGTTGGTAAAAAAAAGACTTATGAGCTCGTACATTTGTAACTAAATCATGTACTTTTTTAGTAGAAATAAAAACAACTAAATTACCTTCTTGGGCCACTTTCCATATGTGTACTGTCAATTTCCATTGCAAGTTGACCTTCTACTTGGCTTGAACTGCTCGGTGGCTGAGTACTCGAGAGGTCAACAGCAGATACAGAAGGTTCTCTATGACGAGGCTTGATTATATAAGGCTGTTCTTCTTTACATATACCTACTTCCATCTATTTGTAAAATGTTTGAAAGAATGATTTATTTTCCCCATGACCATCAAAATCACGGTATGAAAACTGCTTAATACTGATTTTCTTTCTAGAATTTTCAAATATTCATTATATCTAGGATAGATAATATCAAACAGGTCAACTAATTTCATGAATGTCAAAAGGATAAGCTAAAAGATAAATTTTCTTTAACCTTCGAATCATGATTTTACATTTTATCTTCTATTAAACAAGAAAACTGAAAGAAAATATGTATTCCATAAGCGTAATGCATATTATATTTTGACAAGTTACATCTAACATTTATTAATTGAAAATGAAGAACAAAACCTTACCTCCAACCGATTTATGAAGCTTATCAATCCTCCATGCGAGTGGAAAGCCTGCATGTCCAGGTTAGTGATTAAGTCTATCACCCTTACTGCTCTAGTTACAAACTGCACAAAAGAAATTTTAAGTTTTGAGAAATAGCATTATAATTTCCTCTCTGATTATGACTGAAATAATGTAACAGAAACAAAATATTTAGCTCAAAATTAAAAAGGTTTACATAATGTTATGCTTTAGAAATCACAATTCTTATTTATGATAAATGTAACTAGCTCAATGAAGACTGAAACTAAGTGATTTTTGTTTACTGATCTGGGACATTTTACTAATATTTTTTTTATGTTTCATAAATACCAGTTATTTCATTTTTCCCAAGGAAAACCACCAAAAGTGTGTAAAGTAGTCAACATATTACTTAATATTAAATTTATAACTTAATGCTTTAACTGGGATACCTAAATACATACCGTAATATGTTCTGATTCTGTTCCATGCCAGTTTATCACTTTCAATAAGGCCTCCATCATCCCACATGCAACAAGGGCTTCTCCACCTAACAAAGTCAGACTTTTTCAGCTTTGATTTATTTATATGATTCAGTAAATCTTGCATTTATTTCCATCTACATAAGTTTAATCCTCTAACAAATAATGTTCAGAATTAGCTATATTTGTACATGTAGAGACTAAATGATATTTTTTTTAGTTTATTATAGATGCATTGAAAATTAATAAAGATTAAGATTTTCCAAGATCTCCACAGATACAAAGCTGATATAATGAATGTGTTTGTTCTTAGGACCTAAAACCTATACAATGACTCTGGATAACTTTATATATTTCATTATATTTTTTCTTGTATATGCCAGAAAGCTACCTACATACACTCAAGTGTCATTGTCCCTTCACAATACCAAACAAAAGTGTGTGTGTGTGTTGGAATCATAAATCAACAAACATGCAAATTCTATTTTTAGCAATTTTGGATTGCGAAGTCAAAACAGGAAGCTTTCATTTTCTATACCTTCAAACTAACACAATATGTAATTTCTTATGTATAGCAGGCTTGACAACTGTACAAAGGCAATGAATGAATATAATTCTGTTGATTTTATTAAAAGTTACAAGAAAAAAATAATATCACTTTTAATGCATAAATAAAAACAATGTTCTCACCTTATAAAAAACTACTGCAATAGTAAACAAAACTTACCGCTCTCATAACTAGCAAGGTGGTATAAAAATGAAAATAAAGCTGTTGCAAATGGTAAGGGAAATGGTTCTAACTCTGGATCTGTAGAAATGAAATTGAAAAGCCAATTATTTAAAATCACTTTTATAAAAAAGTCCTTTATTTTTTTTTAATCAAACCCTATTATTTACACTGTTTAGCAATGACTATTTAAAATTTAGTGTTGATGCAATAAAAGACACTGAAAACATTTGTCAATTTTAATATCTACAAATAGTTGATAACAGATTTAATAAATTATTTCACATATTACCATTTATCCACAAATAGGCCTGTCAAAACCTAGAAAAAGAAACTAGTCAATGTACCCATTCAATTCAAAGGGAAGACATGGGGGGGGGGGAACCAATTAACTGGCTTTTCAGCTTCAATTTCTCTTTTTAACG
>NW_013666317.1:326497-328585 GCF_000517525.1 Limulus polyphemus | reverse complement strand
CCCCATTTACTTGTCTTTCAGCATCAATTTGTCTTTTTAACTGCTTATTCAGGAGCTTCTTTTCACCATGTCAATTGTTTTTCAAGTTATCCTAATTTTTGCTAAGCTTTATTGATTTTATCATGCCATCCATCTACTTTTCTTTCTCTTACTAAGCAACATTTTCTTTCTGACATTGTTCCTGAACTATTTTATTTACAACTTTAGTGTATAATTTATTTCATAGATGGTGTTAGAAGTGTTCATTTTAAATGCAAATCTGAGATGGCTTAATGCTGTAAACATGCCATCTTTTAATTCAAATTTCAACCAATATCTCAAATCCCTGATTTAATCTATAATAGTATTGAAAGAGCATGCTGTATATATGATTATTTATAAAGAAGAAAAAAGTTTTGATGAAATTTGGTAGAAAAACTAAAATGAATCCCCTAAAAGATCCAGTTGAAATGAACAAATAGACAAGTTTGGCAGTAATTTCAATGAAGTTGATGTCAAACGAAAGTTATGTTTTATGCCACACATAGCATGGGCAACTTTTCTGATAGCTTGTTTTCAGTTGACCTGTGTGGCAAATGGCACATACATACATTATATCCCCATCCCCATGAAGCAAATGAAATAAATACTGGAAGAAGCTTGGATACATATTTGAAATAACTAGTACTGTTCAAATGTAGGACTTGATTCTTTATTAATACACATAATTCATCAGCATTTTTAACATACATAACTTATCAACAAATACCTATCACTTACCACAGCTTACTACTTTTATATATATACATAGTTTTCACTGGAGTATTTTTCTTACCAGTTAAAGACTGAATGCAACTTCTAACTAATACTGGAAGAAATCCATGGTATGATGAAGCTCCTGTTGCATCAATGATTGAATTTAACCTATAAAAATGTGTGTAGATACAAGTTTTATGAACATACTCATAATACAAACAAATGTAAAAGAACTAAATGATAATTTTTAAATACATTTAAACAAAGTACTTGATTAAGAACTATAACAGATGACAGACATATTTTCAAGCTTCACAAAAGTAATTTTTTTATGTGCAAAAACAAAATGGACTTACACAAAACACTTGAGAAAGCTGAATAATCATACAGAGTATCACTGAATACATTATTTGGAATAAAAAAATCAAGTTTATAATTCTAACAAGATAACTTAACAATAAATTTAACTACAGTAATAGGGTTAAGGCAAATATAAAAAAAATAAATTCATAATTTACTTACTTTGGGGTTCTGTCCAAATGAATAATTGAAGTCAATGTCCTCAAAGATGCTGCTTTGATTTCCTGAAAACAAGTTATCAAATTTTATCTCCTCCAATTTAACCATGTTAATGGACAGCTAGTGCTCTGTCCTCTTAATAACTATCTAACACTGTACATCCTATGGCTAATTTTTAAGGTTACAAATAAAAAGTACAATGTAAAGTAACCTAGCTGCAGCCAATTCAGTTTTAATCAATCATGTAGTGTTAAATGAGATAAAACTTTAACTAATTTTATTTGTTGAGATGAACTGTAGTGTTGATTACTCAGTATACAACACAAAACAATTTAGTCTATAACTAAAATTATGTTAAAGTTCAAGTTAATTTGTTGTTGTTTTTTAAATATATATTCCCTTATATCAATGTTACTGTTATTACTCAAGATACATCTCATTACAGTAGACATAAAACCTATGGTTAAGTACTTCGAAGTCTAAGATTCAACAGCTACATCTTTCTCCTGTCAGTGCTATGCAGCAGCTGTTGTCATTTGATGTTCCTAAATTATTAAGATTTCTTGGTTTTTGGTGCAACATGGGTGACAAGTTGAAGACATCTACCATATTTTTTGGTGTATAAGACACTTTTTTACCCCAAAATTTGATGTCAAAATCTGTTTGCGTCCTATACACCGAAGGTATGAATAATATATATGTATACGATATACACAACCCATGT
This sequence comes from Limulus polyphemus, assembly GCF_000517525.1. Taxonomy (NCBI): domain Eukaryota; kingdom Metazoa; phylum Arthropoda; class Merostomata; order Xiphosura; family Limulidae; genus Limulus; species Limulus polyphemus. The sequence goes on along the minus strand of NW_013666317.1, from coordinate 326,607 downwards.
ATAAATATATTTAAATAGGCATGCATAGTTTACTTCAACTGAATGTGTTATTTATAATGTAAGTAGTTTTTTTTCTTTTAAAAACATAACTATTTATAATGCTCCCTAAA
>NW_013666317.1:313426-325537 GCF_000517525.1 Limulus polyphemus | reverse complement strand
CTAATTTTTAAAGTATCAAAATTGAATTTTTGTTCAATAAAAATCTTTCAAATGCGACTGTAGCTTTTTCCTCCCCAAAACTTTGTCTTCAAAATAAGGGTGCGTCTTATACACCAGTGCGTCTTATATTCCAAAAAATACGGCATATCCCTTCCTCATGGCATCATGGATGCTTCTAACTTACCTGAAAATACCTCTGAGGACACAGATAGTGGCCAACTCAAAAGTGGTTTACCAGTATTTGTTCAAAACTTAGTAGCATGCATCGCTTTAACATATTTCAAAAAAGGGTAAATACAATCTCAATGTACTTTTAGGTATTTTAGATTTCTTATCACATGATAAGTTAGGAACAATAGCTGCACAACATAAAACAGTCTTTAAAAGTCCCTTTACTTTGGAATAAATAACAATAAATTTTACCAACATTACAACTTTTCAAACAAAAAAGACTTACTATTAGACTCTGGGTCTTGAGCTCTAGGACATCTACAAGTTCTTCAATGAGTCCATTATAGAGTAAAGATGTTACGTTATCCTGGATGGCATTACAATACACTAGAAAAGTAACAAGTCTCATCCTTAATATCATTCCCAATCACTTTGGGGTGTGTGTTTGGGCACATATTGATGGTAACAGCTAATTTTCATGTTTTTGTGCTAGAATAACTCTCTCAACAGACAGGTCAAATGGTGCATTTTAGTTATTTTCAAAATTTAATTAAAGAACTTTATCATCATTGTATGTCAAAAAAATTGGCATCACACCATAATTTATAATTTAATTCCAAATATGTTTTTTTGTGTGTCATATAGCATGTTTTCTTGTCTTGTTGCTTAGTTTATATCTTATTATGCCTACCATACATCTATAGTAGTTAGCAATTTAGAAACTCAAACTTCAGACATTTATAAGCTAGAATACAAATTAAGAACCTCCCACCTTTGATTTGCTGAGATATTAATAAATGTTACAAACCTACTCACTACTCCATTCTTTTGAAACCTCTCGTCTACTCACGCCTACTTCTCTAAAGTACAAGTTTATAACCAATAGAAAGAGTACTTTCCAAACTACATAAATCTGACAAGTCATTTGTAATTGGCTTGTAGGAGAAACTTGTAAATAAGTAGAAATTTTGAAGAATATTGAGTTAGTCATTGCCCTAAACAGAAATGAGAACTTTTTAAATCCACATATAACTTAGTTAGAAAGCCAGATAAATTACAGTGGTTTTGTGTGTACCAGCATGTTATTTAGATTTTTTTGGTTTTCTAAAATGCATCTTTGAAATCTACAAAAATTACAATAAACTCTGTAGGAAAGCTCTGATTATTGCACTGAACGAGCACAGTTGCTATTAACTCTATCGAATTTGGTGTCACATAAACAGGCTAATGGCAGGAGCAGTAATTCATTGTTTTATGATCGGTAGATTTCTACTTCAACTGCTAACAATAAACACATTTGAAAAATTTGTCAAGGGAAGCAATTTGGAACTTCGTGGTCAATATTTAAGAGGATAAAACAGTATTACTCACTTTATTTTACATTTTCCAACCTTTAATGTTTTATGGTGGTTACAAGGGTGGTCAAATTGACTGACCCCATACAAGGTTAGGGTAAAGAAAATAACAGATATATAATTTTCTGAGAAATAAAAAAGCTTAATACTTATTTGGGAGGTTTCAAAGATTATGCAAAGAAATTTGAAGAAAATGTCTTTTTAATCTTAATCTGAAAATCACTTTGCACTTGAAGCAATCAACACTGACTCCATATATTCAGACATACTTTTAGTAAAAATTTTGAATTTTAAATTACAGAAGAATTGTAATGTTTACTAAAATCTTTAAAAACTTTGTGAAGACACACAAATCACGTTAAAAGTTACATTATGGAAACTCCATTAGTAACTTTGGGGTCACGTGGTCAATGTAATCCACCAATGCAGTGACAAAGGAGATAAAGCAGTACGATTTTATTCTGCCTACTTATTATTACAAATTTGAGTGAAAAAAAAAAAACACACACACACACACACACTTAAAATGGTTTTATAACAACAGGGATAAACTGATTATTATTTTCTTGACATTTCAATCAAACTTGTGATTCAAGATGAAGCTGTTTATACATGTTTTGTCCTTTCATGTTTTCTCTTAACCCTTTCAAGACAATGCACTTTCTAAACTGTGATTGTTACTGAGTTACATTCAAAATTTAATTAAACCACTTTACTATCAATGTATTAGATCATCAAGAAATTAATGTTGCATTCTGGAACACTTTCATTAACCACCACCCCAAAAAACGTACATCACGTATAATAGTTGAATGAATCAACTAAACGTCATGTTAGTGTAGCCTACATAAAGTGTAAAGTTTAGTATGGTGATGGCACACAATGAGACATATTCGGCATGTAACGCTGTTTGAATACAAGAAAGGAAACAATGCCTCTGTAGCCACAAATAATATCAAAGAAGTTTATGGAAATGTTATGAACATTCGTAAGTGTTAACAATGGTTCAGCAAATTTTGTTCAGGTGACTTTAGCCTTATGTACTGTGATGGCAGGGGCCAACATGTTGGAATTGATATTGATGCTCTGAAGATGCATGTTGAGTCTAACCCAAGGCAACACACTTGTGAAATGACCCTGAAATTGCATGTCTTCCATGAAACAATATGTAAACATCTAAGGAATATGGAAAAACTCCACAAAGAATGTGTTTGGGTGCCTTACGAACTCTCTGATGATCAAAGTTTCCAACGTGTGAACGTTGCTTTGTCTCTTCTGGCGCGCAATGCGCATGAACCATTTTTGGACAGAATTGTCACTGGTATGTAAAATGGATTCTCTATTCGTATAGTAAACACCAAAAACAATGACTCAGTCCTAGACAAAAACCACTTCCAACCCCAAAACCTGGACTCCATTCACAGAAAGTGATGCTTTGTATTTGGTGGGACATCTAAGGAGTAATTCATTTCTAACTTCTGGAAGGTGTTAAAGAGGACATCGAAATATTCTTTGCTTCAAACCCAAGTGATTTCTTTAATCAGGGCATTAACAAGATGATTGCAAGATGAAAAAATATCATCAATAAGAATGGAGACTATTTCATTTAATAAATGTTTTATTTTGATAATCAAGTTGTTCCGGTATTTTCGTCTAAAAATAAAAAAGCGACAATTTATTTATGACCTAATATTTTAATAAGATTATTATCATTGAGTATGTTATAACTGACAAGTTTTATATTATCCAAGTCTTTTGTCAAATTCCAAGAACTATGTTGTAAAAGTTCTCCCCACCATAGAAGCCATGCTCACTTTCAAAGTCAGAAAGAACTGTTGCTTAGCAACAATTAGATTTGTATGGCATGCTTGTAACCAATAGAAAAGTAGATTTCACTGTATATTCCCATACATTAGCTATAATACCATATGATGTAACCATTGACCATGATGACATATAACCACAAAGTACACTGTTGGAGATCGTTGTCCCTAGCACTTCGCTATTTTTTCTTGCCTTATATATATTAGTTTAATACAGTTAAATTACATTTAGATTTTACTTTTATATTTTAGTTAATTATGTATTATTTGTGTTTTAAAATTCACATTTGAAAGGTTTAATAATTTTTATAAAATAAGCAAAACTTCACCTTGCTCATCAAGGTTTAAAATTCCAAACAAATGCAAACCATTTGGTCGGAGGCTAAAGCATCTCTGTCGATGATAATGTAATATGTCCTGAGAGCATCCATTAACATGTGTCGACATAAATAATGAACGATAAAGAATATGAAAATAAAATAAAACATGAATAAAATATAAAGATTTTGCATATGACCCAAAGAAAATATTTTAAGTAAGAATATTCAATGAAGACTGAAAAAGTATGTACATATTTCTATTTCAAAATTTTAAATATTTCATTGTACTGTGCAGTGATGATAATACCCAAGAGTTAGTAATATGGTAGAGATAATGGAAAATCTATATACTACTAAAACTCTGAGATTGTTTGTCTGTAATTAAATACAGCAAAAACGGCACATAATAGCACCATATTTGTAATGAAATGAGAATAGAAACAGAATAAAACAAGTTTTGTTAAAAACGTGCCATGGATTACTGAGTTAGCGCCATTTTTCGGGTCACTTTTATGAACATTTCTAGATGAATTTAGGTACACTAGATGGCGCCACATATCGGTTTATCTATATACTACTAATACTCTGAGATTGTTTGCTTGTCTGTAATTAAATACAGCAAAAACGGTGCACAATAGCACCATATTTGTAACAAAATGAGAATAGAAACAGAATAAAACAAGTTTTGTTAAATATTGAAATTCGCTTGAATTCTTCATAACCTCTGAATGGGTCCAACTGTTATTACTATGGTGTATATTAGAGACCGTGTGATAAGAAATAATTTCAGGTCACTTTTATGAAAATTTTTAGCATGAGTAATTTTACATCACAAAATAATTTTGGGTCACTTTTATGAAAATTTCTAGCATGAGTAATTTTACATCACACTACCGTTCGTGCTCTTTACAATACATCTTACTTTACTTTTTTGAAAAATGAAATGGTCTTTCCTTTTATTCCCGATCAACAATCAAATATCTTTTCTTGAATTATGAATAACACGAATGAATTGAAATATTTAACTAAATTATCTCAAAATAAACCTTCATTTCGTTGCAATATTGAAATTAGCTTGAATTCTTCATAATCTCTGAATAGTGGGTGATCCAACGGGTCACGGTGTTCTAGTAAAATATAAACATTTACCTTAAAAAAACACTTTTGATATTCATTTAGAGGGGTTCTAGAGCAAATATAGCCAAACGCTGAGGTCCCTACTCTAGACAATGTACTGAGCTTATTTTCTATTTCATACCATACAAATATGTACCATTGTTAATTTTTCTTGGCCTAGTTAGCTAAACAGCAGAAAATCGGCTCTTTCTGTTTGTTATAAGCATGCAATTTAATTTAAACCAGTCATTTAGCAACGGAGCCTCTACTTTGAAAGTGGGTGTATCTTATCAACTCTGGAATTTTCAATGGTCTTTTCTGCAACTCTAGTTCTAGGAAAGTCGAAATCATGTCGAAAGATCTTCTATGCAATATACTTTGCCCATCTGATGAAAGGCAAGTCTATAGTCTATAGAGATTCTTAATGGTCAAGATATGTGCTGAAGTTTTAATTATTGTTCTAGAGGTTTCTTTTGAAATAAAGGAATAAAAACTTATATAACATAAAACTCATTTCTAATGTACTTAATAATAATAATTTCATTAAAATACATTTTATAGTAAAGTGGTTTAATCAAGTTCTGAATGTAACTCAGTAACATGTGCAGAATGGGGGTTTAAATCATGGCATCTTTGCCATGGAGTTAAAGATATTTTTGACGGTTAATATTTATTATAAAACTTTATTTCCCACCTAATGAATCAGTGACTTATTATAATTATTTTTTTTGCTTTGAGGTTGTACAAGCACATATAAAATACTTTTATAGAAAGAAAATTTATGATAATCTTGAGTATTTTATAAAATAAACTGAATAATCACTGCTAAATAGGTTTTTCTCCAACTATACTTTCCACAAGGAGTTTCTCAGTAAGTACATCAAATATAGTACAATATGTTGGTATGCACACAAGTGTAACTATGGTTTATAAAGCTAGACAATACAGGTGTTCTAGTTCAACCATGTACATTACGTATGGAATGTTACCTGCTGTTAAGAATTCACCTGTGATAAATATACATGCCAAACTTTTTAATTCATTTTAAAAATATGATCTGTTTATCCCAATGCACATTTTCAGAAAATACATCCAAAATAATGGAAATGAAAGCCTTAATTCTTCTTTTCCAATTTCCTGACTTTTTCAATAATTTCAAGACCCATACAAACCCTGAACATACAATAACCTGAGGTAAAATGGGTCCGAGTACCTTAACAACAACAAAAAAATCTTACAATGAATACACAGTATTTTAAAATACACTAAGCGGAATTTAAAGAAGCATAAAACTTAAATTAGAATAAAGGTGAGCTGTATAATACAATTAACTGGTAACTGGCTGCAATACCAATTGGTGCTGATTGCTATGAAAACAAACGAGGCAAGGAACTGAGCTATTATTTTTTACGTCTGTGTTGGTAAAGTACTCAAACTTAAAATTAACTAATAAAATCAAGCACAATTTAAGCAAGAGTAGAAGACTGATGTTACAATTCACACTAATTATGGACTGTATAAAAAAAAATTTTCTAATATTATTCAATTTCTTAAAGAGGCAACATACCAGTAATATTTCTTAAATAATTTCATTTTGATGATGGCTAAAGATCTCCAACAAACGAATTAATGGGAGGAGCTACTTGGGTGTTGACTGCTGAACCATTTTATATTATGTTCTGTGTTTGTGAAGTATTTTGTTTCATGTATTCAATACCCTGTGATGCTTAAATAATAAAAATTGAAACAGAAACATACAAATGAAACATCTACAATTCTACTTCATTAATCAATTCAACACATAAATACTAGTGTGTCTAAATATAAACAAACTGCATCAAATGGATACATAGTTGTAAAATTTTCATGGGGGAGGTGAAGACAAGAATATTCTAGTCGCACACAACACCAAGTTACTGAAGGCTAGCACAGTTAAGTTAATAGGTAATCCATTATGATGGTTTGGTTGGTTAACTGGAAATCAGCAAACTTCAGTAAATCAACAAAACATTTTTTTTCTTCTTTAACAAAATAACCAGTAAGTTCAATTATTATTCTAACTTGAGAACTTTACATTCTAGTAATTTGAGTTGATAAACTCAATTTCACACCCTGAAAGGTTTCTAACATGTTGGGAGGAACTAACAAACTAACACTTTAAAATTCAGTAGTTTAATTAAATATTTACCTAATATTGACAAAGCTTGTAATCTTGCTTGAACACACTGTAACCTTTTGGTATAGTCTGAAAAACTATGTGCAAGCCGAACGTGTGTAAAAAGAAGCATCTGAAAAATAAATTGAAATAATTAATTAGAATAGAAGTACAAATAATCTAAATTGAAAATCCTAAACTAAGTAATAATAACTTTTAAAAGCATAAAACACAAATTAACAAAACATACCTGTTTATTCTGTGGTACAGAGTGTGTGTTTATTAAGTCTTCCATAATCTGAGATGGGTTTTTTCCAAGTATCTGTGTAACGAAAAGAAAACCTTAAAATAAAATTTTAGGGTTGTCTTAATGATGCTGTTATAGTAGTACTTAAAACTGGTTTATTAAGAAGAAAATAATCATCAAGTACCACACAGAAACATGTTTCTTGGTATGCTATAACTGCCAGAAGATAAGAAAAAAACTAAAATATCTGTTTTCGAATAACTTGTTTGTAATACATCTCTATAATAACAATTAAAATGACATATGTATGTTTTTAAAAATAAATTCTAAAATTAATTATAATCAATTGTATGTTGGTTTATTCTTTCTTGAAATAACTTCTTTGTTCACCTAAGTAAAACAAAATTAATGCTTTTGCCACAGGCTCAGTCGAACTGACCGAGTTCATGACCCCAAATTAACCTTTATAGTTTCCATACTATAACTTCTGATATGAGTATCTTCACAAAATTTTGCAAGCTTTCAATAAGCATTAAGTCTTCTGTAGACAAAAAAAAAAGTATTTTCACTAAAAAATGTTCCATGAATATAAAGGGTCAAAGTGTTTACTTGTCATAATTCAAAGTGAATTTCACGTTACGATTAAAAATACTTTTCAGTGGAAAAATCTCAAATTTCATTTGCATGATCTCTAAAATCTTCCAAATAAATTCCAACCTTCTTTTTTTTCAGTAAAACTTTATATTTTGACTGTTATTTTCTCTATCCTAACTCTATACGAGGTTGGTTAATTTGACTGACCTTGTAACCACCAAAATAAATAATAATAATATCGAATTAAAACTACCATTTTTTCTTTGTAGAATAACTTTAAATTGTAATATTTGTTTATCCTAAATAGCTTTAAACTCTAACAGTATATGTCTGTTTATTTTATTGCCATTTGAGTGTGTAACTAATATTCAGCCATAAAATCTGTACATCACTTGGCAAACCCCATTGAATTACATAATGCACAGACTACTTACGAATGTACCTCATGAAAAATTACCATCATTATTATTCTGTATTTCACCTAATCTAACTTTATCTAACCTAAAAAGTTTAAGTTTTGCATTTTAGTTACTCTTATAATAATAACAATAAAGAATACCACAAGAAATAAAGTACTTACCTAGGTCTTTTTTATTTTTTTTGCTGTCGACTATGCTTAACTACTTTTTTTATACTAATGGAACTAATGCACTACATAATTTGTTATTTAATTAAATATTGCAGTAAAGGTTGCAGATTAATAACCCACAAAAAGCAGAAAATGTTCCACAACTACCACAGTGTTTCTAGCTTTCTAACTATGTAACAAGAGCCATTAAAAAAAATTCAGTTAAGCTTGTCGATGTTTGTTTCCCATGGGAATAAAGTTTGAACTGGAAACAAAATAGACAATTCTCTGTAGAGAAAACAATGTAGTAATGTCATTTGATAGATTAAATCCTTGGCTTTCTACTGGTTATCTATATAAATATAACAGTACTGTCTATTGTATGTCCATGTAACTATTTCGCAGAGTGTGGATGGATTTTCAACAAATTGGTATGGAGGTTCATTAGGTCCATGCGGGGGTACATACAAATTTCCAGTTTTACATTTTGCATTTTTTACCGCTACCTCACCCCCTGTGGATGGATCTTCACCAAACTTGGTATGAAGGTTTGTTGGGTTCACGGAGAGATACATACAATTTTTCAGTTTTTCATTTTGTGTTTTGCAGTTTTTATGAGCATTTTTTACAATTACATATAAGGGAATCAACTTTTCATCTCCTAAGATAACCTTTCATTAATTATCCAGGAGACAAGTATGCATCTAGTAAATAACATAGTATTAAATGACAGAGAACTATTGGCAATTTCTGAATGAGATGATGCAACGAGTGGGCTTGGCAAGAGGGTTTAATTTTCTTTATGATCATGTAACCAAATAAGATTGAAAGGTATAAAATTATGCTTTGCCTGAGATAACAATATAATGAGTAATTTACATTAAATTTCATACTTCTTGGAAGGTGGTAAATAAATTAATGAAGAGAGAATACCCTGAGACTAAATGTAACAATTCCCATACTAGAGGAAATCCAGAATTTTTTAAAAATAGTTTTATAAAATTAAGAATTTAAAACCTATATAACATTATAACTGGGATCATTAGCTACAGTTTTATGGCAAGTTTATTTGTATATCATGATAAGAAAGTAGTTTAAGTTTTGAATGTAATTCACTAAAAACTCATGACGTGCAGAAAAAGACCCTGTAGTGAGTGGTAAAGATGTTCAAAAATGTATTTAGTAAAAGCATAAATACAACTAAACATTTTCATAATAGTTTTTTTCAATCCTAACAAAAAAAATTTTTTTTAAAACAAGTTTTTGTTTTCACAACTGAAAATTAAATGTTACAAAATTACATAAAAGTTTGAAACTAACTGCACTCTGTATATTACACTTTTATAAAATCTTAAATCAAGGTTCAATTTTAATGGTCATCTGAGAAGACTAAAAACTTACTAGAACAACAGACTTAAACCTCTGTGTTGCCCAACAGATGACTAGCATCCTGGAACAGACCCTTACTCGAAATAGCATTGCACTCTACTGTATGCTTATCTATGCCCACACTACACATAATGTTGACTCCAATCATCACTCAAAATCATTGCTACATTCCTAAACTACAAACCCCCACAAAAATATCTTTTGGTCCATTTTTATTTTATTTAAAAAATATTGTACTTTGTACAAGAGAAATGTTGGTACAATCCACCAAAAGGGGCTGTAAGTGTTAGGAAGAGTTCCCTTTTGTGATTGACTAATAATGCTGTTTTAGTGACTAAACTTTCTATCATGGACAAGCTGCAAGTACATTTTGTATGGAGTACAACTGAGCATGAATGTCTGTGTGTGATAACACAGTACAGTATATACAGCTCAGTTAGTTATAATACCACACATTTTTTTCTTTTTATGCAAGTTAAAGCTTTTACAGTGAATAAGAAGTATTTTTAAAATAGGCACGATCTTTCGATCACTGATGCAATCATTTTCAAGTACACAAGTTTTAGCAGTAAAAAACATTAAATATTTAAGCTAACACTCAACCAATGTAAAAAAATTTTAACACACACTTAATCAATAAGGAGACTAAAAATAAAACAATTACCACACATTGCACAATGGGCAAGTGAGAATTCACAACGAAAACAAATGCCACTAACACGAACCTCCTTTAGTGAGATTTAATTAATAATATAGATGCTTACGACATTAACTGTCATGGCTGTCTCAACTTCTTACCAACTACGAGTATGAACAACAATACATATCAGCGGTGTGTGTGTGTGTGTGTAGATGTGCAGCACTCAGGCATTGTGTACATATTACAGTATAGTAGTATGTGAGAGAGTTCTGATGCAAGTCTAGTCTTATTACAGGCTGTACATTAGCATGGTTTGGGCATATTTTTCCCAATGTAACAAAATTTCCCGAGAAATAAGGCATCAAAAATTAGTTGAATAAAGATGCAAAATTGCCAACTTTGCATCTTTTGGAAATAAACAAGTAATATAAACATCAAAGTTCTGTAACTGGATCTTTGTACATCAATATTGTTGTACTTTGATCTTTTTTGAAGGTCTATTGTTTTTTTTTTTTTGACAACCGATACAGCCTCCAGGACAACCTTTGATACAGGTCAGGTTGTCCAAAAGACAACCTGGAATTTTCCTTAAAATCAAGCCCTGTAAGTATACCTAGTGACCAGAAAAAAGAAAATACATGTATAAACAACAGCTACAATTAGATTCAGATACAACACATACTTAGTCAAGACTGATGTACTCTACATACCTGATCCACACGATCAATATGAATAAAACAAACATTATTAGGCTGATGTTTCTTCCCTATTCTATCTTCTGACACTTCAGTATAAAACTCAAAATGAAGAGTTGTGGCACTAGCTGGATAACTCTAACAAAAAATAAATAAATAAAACTTTATAATTAATATGGATACTTCTGTAACTGGTCTACTTTTTATAATGTCACATCTTAAACTTTTAGCTTACATAAAATACTTTAATATCATAACTGAAGTGAAGTAGAAATGGATAAAGTATGTTTTTCACAAACTTTACAAAAAAATTACAGCAGAAGTTGATCACCTTTTAATCTAGCAACAAATCAACAAGCTATTAATGTTTGCATCACTTTGTTCTGATTTCTCTGCAAATTCCTGCTGAAATGAGTTTTTTTTGTTTGGCTTTTACATTTGAAAAGAATAGAAAAAAAAAGAGAGCTATCATGACATGTTTAGATCAGAGCCTATGACTTCTCAAAGCTGAGATGTATGCAATTATATAAAGCCATGACAACTGAGAGTGTGAAACAGTGATTGGCAGAAACTGAGAAGACTACATATTATTCAAGTTACATGATTAAATTAGCAATATTTTGTTCAAAACTATTATGATTTTCCACAGAGAAGGGAATAAGTACCATATTATGATGAGAAAGCAAATTCACAAAACTAATCATTTTGCTGGGACCTTGCTAAATCAGCTCAAGTTGGTGTATTTTTTATATTGTTATGTATAAAATTAAATATTTTTATAGACAAAATTTTGAATTAAGTATTTTTTTTTAATTAATTCAATTAAATTTTTATCTGTGATGCTAACGACAGTGATCCTTCAATTAACCCTGGAGAATTAATGTTCACTATAATTCCAAATTTACTATGTGTATTTAAGAAATTTGGTAAGCTTTTAGTAATCATTACAATAATGTTATATGTGTGTTCTTTTATATATATATATATATATATATATATATATATATATACTACTACACACACACACACACACTACTA
>NW_013666317.1:302227-312227 GCF_000517525.1 Limulus polyphemus | reverse complement strand
GGAAACACACAAAAGTCCCCAGATTCCCCACTGGACCATATCTGAAATGATCTTTAACTGGAGACAGTGCTATGGGTGACCATGAATTCCTATTTTTAAGAGCCAGCAAGCACAAGTCAAATAAGTGGGCAGCCATTTCTATGGTGCTGGATTTTTCCATGAAAATCCATGGAATTTGTACAGTCTGGATTGAACAACTGAACAAATTTATATACCATGGGGATATCTTGAGTGGTCTTGTAGAACACTCCATCTCACAGTGGGAATTTGTAGAGACATGGCAGATAGTCTGAGCATTTTTCTTTATCCTGGCTGAATGCAGATTTTGGGAAATAAACATACCTTGGGAGGCAACACCAGCCACCTGGATAGATCATTTTTGACAGAAAGGGAGAGAAATTAAAAGAGAAACACACACACTATCCTATCAATAGTCATGAGACACACCTCTGATTGCACGAAAATGGGTGTGACAACAAAATGTGCATATAGTTTGGCCTTTTAAGGTGATCAGTGGTTCGCTCGGAAGTCATTTCGAATTTGTACGCCGAAAGATGAGTACACGGATAGAGCTAACAGAGTTTCAGAGAGGAAGGAGAGTTGGATGTCATTGGGGAAAACGTTTGTATGTACTGTTGCACCACAATTAAACATTCTCAGGTCAACAAGTGGCAACATGCTGAAGAATTTCTAATTTTTACATTCTAATTATTTTTACAACAATATATAGAAAATATACAGCAATACAAGAAATTTAGTACTTAAGCCCAAGTTTTGTAAAAAACAAAGTAAGGGAAGTATCATAACCCTACTTTGTCTTTTTATTGGTTGTAGATAACAAGTGAAAATGTCAAAGAGAGAATTACTGACATTTTAAAATGATGCAATAGGAGGGTGTGACACATGGACTTCACTTTCTTGTTTATACCTCAGTAAAGTATGAAGATTTGAGGCTATACATTTACATTATAGTTTAGCTGTATCTATATTACAGGTGTATAACTTATGTTAAATTCAAATTATATAATGGGTAGAAAGAAAATGTAAAATGGGTAATTTGTGATAAAGAACTGGAGATTAAGAATTTAGTGAAATATTTCCTTTTGACATTAAGTAATTAAAACAAACACATTAACATTTCAATTACAAACTACATTTTGACCAATTTATTGACAGACACTGATAATAAAGTTGTTCAATTGAAGTTTGAACATAATTGGAAAATATTGAGTCATCAGCACTTTGACCCACACCCATATTTATAGGGTTAAACTATCTTTATCTGTAATACAAGTAACAATGATCCTTCTGTTAACTACCTCACTGCAGGCTCAGTCAAATTGGCCAAGTATGTGACCCCAAATTGACTTTTATAGTTATAATATAATAACTTTTAATATGTTCTGTGTATCTTCATGAAATTTTGCAAGCTTTTCAGTAAGCATTAACCCTATCGCAACCATGTGCTATGATTCATAGCAGGTTACATCCCTCTCATCACATTTTGTTCCAAAAATAAAACTAGTGGATGAAATTGTTTAAAATTTGACAAGAACATTCTTAAAAGTATGTAGTTTCAGATGTATAAAACATTTAATTTTTATTTTTTTCTACTATTTCTAATAAAAAATTGTTATTTAATGTAGTTATCTGCACTCGCACCTTGAATAGTTCACCTGCAAGGTGATATTTATATGAAGTATAAAAATACTATATTTTATCTTACATTTCATTTATGAACTTTAGGATCTCATAAATGAATATCAAAAATTAAGGTAAATATTTATATTTTATTTTTCATTTTCTCTACTATATTTCTCACTAACTATATTATTATCAACATACAGTGCAATGAAATGTTTGAAATTAACAAATGGAAATATGTACATATCTTTTAACTCTTCATATAAATCCACTAGAACAGTTATTTTTCTTATGTGTAATCTTTTCACTTATAGTTTATTTTTAATTTTCCTTTCAAATGATTTGTCTATTATCATTTATGCCTATACAATAACTGATGCCTGCAGAGCTTTCCTAAGTTATTTTGACAGAGTCCCCACAGAGATACATTACCGAAACAAGGTGGCACTTACACACACCACCTTGTTATAATCTTTCAAAATCCAGGCAACAGGTTAAACTTATAAAAAAAATCCTTAAACCATTCAAATATGATTTTTAAAACAAACATAATACATAGTTAACAAATATAAAAGTAAGACCTAAATAGAGATTTAGTGTCTCTCACTATACCATATTTAGGTAAAAAATCACATGCTATAGTCGATCAAGCAGACAACAATACAAAAGGCAGTTACATGTACACTGTAAGGAAAACTGAGAGTCAATTTTAAATTATCCATTGGTAAAGTATAATGTAAACTGAGCTCTTTCTAATGACTATATACACTTATGTCAACTAACTACATGTACACGTTAGATCTCAAGGCAAAGTACAGAAAGTGAGCATTGCAACCAGCAAGGTTTGGAAAATTTATACCTGTTTCCCAGACAATACAGCTTGCAGACTTTAGCTCTCACATAACAGTTAGGTCAAACGTATGGACTTAGTGTGAGTAAACCACCTCTACATGCCAATTTGTGTGTCTTGGAGAGAAACAGTGCTAAAGTCGAGATTTTTCAAAGTGTATGGATCACGTAACACAAAAACTGCAGTTTAAGTATTTTTTTTAAAGGAATTTAAAAATGTTGCTGGGAGCCATAGGGTTAAGTCTTTTGTACATAAGAAAATCAGAATTTTTAATGAAGTATTTTCACTAAACATTTCTCTGTGAATATATGGAGTCAAAGTGTCAACTGCTTTGAATGCAAAGTATTTTCATGTTAAGGTTAAAAATACTTTTCTTCATCTAAAAATTCTTACATCTCATGTGAGAAATCTCTAAAACCTCCTAAACCAATTTCAAAAACTTTTTTTCCAGAAAACTTTATAATTTAATTTTCTCTACCATGGCTTTGTATGAGGTTAGTCAATTTGACCGACCTCCTAACCACCATAAAAAAAATATAGAAATATATCTAAATTACCCTTTTTTCTTTCTAGAATGATTTCAAATTGTAACATGAAACCACATTTGTTTATCCTAACTAGCTTAAATCTTGTAACAATATCCATCTGTTCCTACTTAAATTTTATTTTCCATTGAGCCATGATTAACTAATAATCACACCATACAAGTTGTAAATGACTTGGCAACAGTGTAGCTCACATTACCCTAATGATTTACATAAGACACAAGCTACTTGTGAGCATACCCCATGAAAAAATTTTTTTTTTCTTTATCTCCCCTAATCTAACATAACTTCCTATTTTTTAAATTTTAGTTACTTTTATATAGTAATAAATAAAGACTACACATGGAAAAAGGAATATAATACTTACCTGGATCTATATTTTTTGCTGTTGACTGTAGAAACTTATCTCCCCCCTTTTTATACTAATGTTACTATTACACTAAATAATTACTTATTCAATAAAATCATGTATCTAAGAACACAGAATAATAACACGTAAAAAACAAACAATATCCAATAACTATCATACTTTTTCTGGCTTTCTAACTATGAGCGTTTCTAAGAGCCTTTAAAAATTTACCCAAGCTTGTCCATATGTTTCCCATGGTAATAGTTTGAACTGGAAGTGAAATAAACAATTCCCTGTACAGAAAACAACATAATACATCATGTGATAGATTAAAACTTTGGTTTTATATTGATTAAAATTAATATAGTATTAAATGTCAAAGAAAATTATTGGCAATTTGTGAAAGAGACGATGTGACGGGTAGATGGGTCTTGATTTCTATTTTATGGTCCTATAACCAAATAAAATTGAAGGTTATAAAAAGTATGCTTTCTTTCCCTGAGTGATAACAATATTATAATGAATAATTTATGTTAAATTCTATACTTCTTGGAGGGGTGGTAAATAAATTATAAAAAAGAGAAGACCTACAGAGCAAATGTCACAAGTGAGACAACTTACAACTTGTATAATATTAAAATTTGATTTATTAACTACGTTTTTATGCCATGTTTATTTGTACACCATGATAATAAAGTAGCTTAATTAGATTTTGAATAAAACTCTAAAAAGTAATGACATGCACACTTTGATCTGCCCATAGCAAGAAGGTTAAACTACTTTTATTATTAAATGTGTTGTAGTAAAGATATTTTAAAGTTAAATGTCACAACTGTTTAAGAACTTTCATTGGTCAGTCATTACATGAGAATTATTTACAAATTTGCATATACTGATGCCACAGTTTTCAGCAGACTGGGAATTATTAATAGTGAATGAGACAAACAAGTTACATGTATTTGAAGTTATAATCTACTCTTTCTTTATTACTATTTTCACTGAGAGTACTGATTAATATGTTTATTATACACACATATATATATATTACATTCTTCATTTAGGTCTAACCTACAATGCATTAGAATCAAAAGTGCATACGTCTATTTGTAAGTTTATATTAATTACTGGGGTGAGTGTAGATAATGCTATGCATTTCAAAGAGAAGAGTATTAGGGGAATGGATCTGTCATACCCCAGAGCCCTATCTCAGACAGCAGTGTTTGGGTTAAGGTTTTGTGCATGAATTTCTTCATTTGTTTATAGACACTTAGAATACCAATACATCACCCACTGATACCAAGGTTTTGAAATAATTGATATCTGGTGTCTCTTACTAGGTAAATCAATCCAATTTTTTTTTCTTCTGATCATACCATTCAGCTAAAAGTGTCTTTTGCCCTAAAGGTGTTTGATGGGTATTGTGTGTTGTGGAATAATCCACTTAGGTTTGATCTCACAAACATCGAAATGCTCTGCACAGCCATAAGATTCATTCAGAATTCTATATACCTAACTTCTTATGCAGGTCACTTAACTGTTTTAATTAAATACACAGAACTACCTTCACATTTTATAAACTTTGTACATTCAAATACAAAATGCCACAGCCAAAAAATTATTTGTATGAATACACATGTTTCCCCTAATATTATGTTACAGTATAACAAATTACATAAAAAGATGGTCTTTATTATTAGAATTTAGCAGTTCTTAGGGGTTTATCATGCAACCTGACACTTAAGGAAAAAAATAAATTTTACAACTTTACTATATATCACTTTTAACACCATGTCTAACAATCACTCACCGAAAGAGGTAAATCCTGACAGCACTCAGCTAAACCAAAACCATTTTCTTTACCTCCCCAGTTCTGAAATAAACAAATGATGTATATTTTAAACAATAAAAATGAAGTTTCTCAATGATTAATCTGATAATATCCTAATTGTAACTGAAATTTTCACATAAATAAACAAGTGTCACTGAACAATTGTTCAGAACAAAGGTTAGAAAATCTTAGTAATGCCCCAGGGTCCAGGGATAAGAGTAAAATATATATCTATATACATTAAAAAAAAGTTTAGGTTGAGAGTTTCAAACTTAAATGTAGAATCTATTTATAAGATATAAATATCCGAAATATTTTCAAAACTTTGTGCAACTATTACTTGTCTAAAACACAAATTCCATCTCAGTTTCAAGTAACCAAATCTAACAAAATTATCCCCCAAAAGCTTTGTCAAATTCAAAGCCACAATTCCCACTTACCTCTGCAAGATATGTGAGTCTGATGAGTAGTGCCTGCCGCCTTTCAGCATTTAATCTTGTGATAAAATTTGACCGTTTACTGAAATGCAATTAAAAATAGGCTTTAAAAATGTTCTATAAACTACAGTAATAAAATAGAACAGGTCTGGTTGATGATATGCAACTTCAATTACCATTACTAATTTATGTAAAAAATGCTTTAACAAACTCTTAACTAGAGTATGTTCAAAATATAAACAACAACTCTGTAATAATAATTCTAGTATCATTAAAGTTACTAAAACAACATTCAAGGGTTATTCTTTTACAACAGCTTTAAGTTATCTCATGCACCAGTAAATTTTTTCTACTTTTCTTGCTACATTTGTGTGTTATGGTGTGAAAATAAGAGATAAAATATAAAATTCTCCAGAAAAAAAATATTTTGATATTCATTCAAGATGTTCTATAGGTTAGGAAAATGAAATGTGGAACTAAGATTACAAGGAGTATTTTTATTTTTAGCATCAAAATCACCTTTTACTCAGACTGATTCAGTAAAATTTTTTATAAATTCACAGATAAATTATTAATGAAAATTTTGCATACAACAGATTTGTAATATTCGCTAAAAGCTTTCAAAATTTAATGAACATACACTTAGTAAATTTAGAATTCTAATATGTATATCTTCAACTCTTTCATTCTGTTGGACTGAGCTGAGAAAATAGTTAATTTTGCTTTCTCAAGTATTATTCAAATTCTATTTTAAATTTTAAGAAACTGAACTACAAGTAACGTGATGTATTAACCCCAAAATTGTCAATGGGGTCAATTAGCTATTAAAAATTTTATAAACTGTTTATGCACCTTTCTATTTGTAGGTCCACGACTGTTTTGGTTACAGGGCCCCTAACACCATCCAAGAAGCAGAAAATTGCATATGAAAACACCAACAATATTTAAATTCAAACTACTGATTATCATCAGGATTTCTTATCTATTTCACACTGAATCTTGTAACACGGAAAAACAAAATTACTGAATATGATTTAATATATGGACCCCATGGGTATAATAATTTTCTGTTTGAAAAGCCCATAAGGCTAAATTAAAAGTCACAGTTGTGATGGTTTAAAGCCCATAAAACTGAAAGAAGTTCAAGACAAAATGTGAAATGTTAACTGAAACTAAGCTACAACTCATTTTTACAGTCATGTTATTACTTACCTAAATACATAGAGAAGATTCAATACACCCAGGACAACCTGCATGTCACTGGATGACAACAAAGTAGTCAAGTGCTGAAAAAAAAAAAGGCCTTTCAGAGTACAGTTTAGGGAAACATCACTAACTGCATATGTTCCAGAGCAGGCTTAAAAAGGTTATTCACAATCTTGTTTATTTGTTGCAAGTTGTTTTTTACAAATATTTTAGTTGAATAATACACAAAGTCTATACAGCTTGATGAAAAAACAAGAATAAAAATGTTTAATGTTACATAATCTGTCAAAAAATACTTTAAGCCTTTCAAATTAAGTTTTTCCTCAAAAATCATAAAATTAAAACAAAACACTTTAAATACGGCCATAACACTTTATTTCAGAGAAATAAGTCTGCAGATTATGAGATACTTTTAACACTTGGGTCATAAATTTTGGATAGTCATCTTCCTGTATCATACGACTGTAGTTATCGAGCCAACTGTCAATTTCATCAATTATAAATTTATAGGATTAAAATTAAGCCTTTTTTTGGTATTACAAAAATACAACAAATTTTCTCCAAAATAACTTTGTTATAGATGAAATGTATTTACCATAATCTTCTACAACACAATAATACATTTTCTGATACTTATAATACTTTACAATATTATATGAACCTGTATGACTAATGTTAACAGATGCTACTGTTAAAAATAAAAAAAATACATGCAGATTCAGTAGCATACCTTTTTATGTACACCTTACCTCTACAGAGTTGTATAAATGTCGTGAGAAGCTATGCTCAATAAGCAAAGCAGTAAACTGCAGGATCTGCAGCAGGAGTTCTTTATTCTAGAATGAAAAACAAGAATAACTGAAAAATTAACAAAGCTTAAATTAAGTTATAAAATAATTATAAAAACAATCTGATAGATTTGTTTTTAAGACAATTTTAGGCATTACAAATTTTAGCTAAATTTAAAATAAAGCCATAACTTGAAAATAATGTGTTGGATACTAATAATTCATTCATTTTCATCACAAGCTCTGAAACCTATAATACAGTAGATAAATATACAGATTTTTACTTTTATCAAACAAAACATGATAAATAGATAAGAAAATAATACTAGGATTACTGTTCATACAATGATTTTATATACTTCCATAGAAATATTCTATAAACTAAAAAACTGATTTATATTTTTAAACTTTCCTTGGAAACAATAAAGACGACTTTACAACAGAAATGAAATGAAATCATAACCTGCATTACAATCATTAAATGATACTTGAAAATTTGTATTAATATTTCAGTTTTCTGAAACCCTTATATGAAAAGTTTTAATAATTAAAATGGTTTGTACTTTGACAATAACACTTTAATATAATTGTTATCAATACAACTATGAGAAAACTAGATTTTTTTGCTTTTAATATACCACCTTTTCTATATTTGTAGGTTTTTAACATTTGAAGTTAATGCTTGTGATCCTTATCAAATTCTTGCAAAATATTACATCCATAATAACCTTCAAATATAAAACAAGTTGATTTATAAGTACAAAGGAAATATGTATGTAGCATCAAAAAGTTTAAAAATTTGTACCTTTTCTTGTCCAGGTATATCACATGGTAAACACCACTGACCCTCTTTTATCTTTTGGCATGCTGCCTCCAAAATAGTATCAAATTTGTCAAGGACATCTGTCCAGTGGTAAAGTTCACACTAGAAAAACGGGTGTTCAAAAATATACAAAGCACTTCACAAAAAATATGATATTCCTATACAAGTTCAATATTTCAACCCATTAAAACTTTGATGAATCTCCAAAGAGAACAGTTTTTTCACACCAAAGGAAAGCAATATTTTTTCTGTAAATGATAAATGTTAAACAATTTTAAAACAATGTTCAGTTTACTCTTCAACAAAACTGAATTTTGTTCTTGCTATTTCAGTTGTTCGTGCATTTCTATTTAGGGAAACTTTGTACTAAAAATCTCAATTTACCAAAGACAGTCATTTTTCCTGTAAATACCATTTCTAATGAACAATATATTTTAAGTCACATTCTTTAAAAGAGATAATTTTATAAAAGAATTCAAACCTAAATATCTTCTTTCAAAAATTTCTACAGAAAACAAGCATTAAAGTATCTATTTTTAAATCCCAATTTAAAATAATGGTCAGTATCTTTATCATATTTTCTTTAGATAAGATTAATACCATTCTCAATACAAGAAATCAATTTTAAAATGAATAAGATAATACACACCTTTCCACAGTTCCAAGTTTTGATTTTTTTAAGTTCACAAACCAGTTCATCATCATTACAGGCTTTTAACTTTTCTATGAGTATCCGACAGTCAGCAGGCTTTAAAAAATGAAATCTAAATATTATTATCTTTCAAATTTTAGAAATTCTTAACAAATTACAAAAAGCTACAAGAAGAGTTACGGCTTTATTAGTGTTTTTTGAACATTCAACTATTCTTCAGAGAAAAATTGAGTTTTCTTCATAAATGGGAAAAATATCAAACATGATAAATTTTGAGATTACATTGAAAGGCAATGATGAATTATATAATTGAGTTTTGTTTCCATAGTTCTCAGCTACTTTTATTGTGCACACACATTCTGAAGGAAAATTACGCTTTGTGAAAAAATGAATCTAAGAACTAAGAACAATTGTTTAATTTCTAGTACTGTATTTACAATTACATTATATCATTTACTTGCATACTTTTTGCTTCCTGTATCTCAACTATACAAAAGCCCTTACCTAATAAAGTTATAGCAAATCAATTTTATTTACACATCAATAAATCTCATAGGAATGTCAGAGACAAAGAGCTTAGGGCTTTGAAGACCAGTATTTTTTTTTTTAACTGAACATTTATTTTTCCGATATATATTTTGAAGCTGATCTATTGAATATATTTTAAATTGGTAAACTTATTACATAAAAAAATATATAAACTTGATTTTCTTTTCTGTAGCTAAACTATAGATAGTTTTAGATTATTTTAGGACATTTGGTGCAATAACCAATACCAGGAAAACAATGAAGTTTAGGGCACTAAATTAACAAAAATGCTTATAACAGTTTCTTTATTAATCTATAATAAAAATTACTACAAAAACAGACAAATAAAC
>NW_013666317.1:296459-301512 GCF_000517525.1 Limulus polyphemus | reverse complement strand
AAAAAAAAAAAAAAAAAAAAAATGAAATTGCTAAACAAATGTTCCAACTTCACTTTGTGAATATAGTATAAAGGTTTTGTCTCCCAAATCCTTTTTGCTAATATAATATTTAAAAATTACTGGACTATAACAGGGAGCTATGTTTCTATATATATATACATGTAAATAATGATATTAACTCTTAATTCAAAAACAAATTTGTTAGCAAACTATCTTTATGTTACTTTGTCCAAACTTACACCATACACACACATATCACCAGATGTATTGTTCTAAACTATCTTTATGTTACTTTGTCCAAACTTACACCATACACACACATATCACCAGATGTATTATTCTAAACTATCTTTATGTTACTTTATCCAAACTTACACCATACACACACATATCACCAGATGTATTGTTCTAAACTATATGTCATTTTGTCTAAATGTACAACACCACATACACACACACATCACCATATGTATTGTTCTAAACTATATATTTTGTCTAAATGTACAACACCACATACACACACATCACCATATGTATTGTTCTAAACTATATATTACTTTGTCCAAACTTACACCATACACACACATATCACCAGATGTATTGTTCTAAACTATCTTTAATTCCACATACATTTGAACATGTTTGCTTCTTTGATGTCTGTAAAAAAATTTCTACCACTTTAAAAAACAGTACACAGGGTATGCTATTTTTGTACTTCAACATCTCACACAAATATCCACTAATACTATCTCTGAAATTTGCCAATTCAATTAAGGTATTTATTTTGGCACAAAAACATTTTAGTTTTTTTTTTTGTTCTATAGTTCTATATCTTGATTTACAGAATTCTGGTAACTTACACCTTTAATTTTTTGTAAACAATAATTCTAACTATCATGCTCTATTCCATATTTTGTCCAGTTTAGATTTAAACAGTTTTTTGCATATTTTATTTGGTTTACCATCTAATACAAAATCATCCTACTGGTCAGTTACTTTGAATGACTAATAAAGATGACCTAATCACTATCACATATGAAATTATATTTTTATAAAATGTATTTAGGGACAACAAGGGACCTATTGGCCCATCTTGCTGTCCCATCGACTAAACTTATTAAGAAAAAAAAAATTCTCAAATTATCATTCATATATTTATCAAGCATTTCCTTAAACTCACTTAAATTTACTGCCGCCACCACAACCGAAGGCAACCTATTCCAAAGGCCAACTACACGGTTAGAAAACAAAAACTGTCTTAGCTAAAGATAACCCCTACCCTGTCAAAATGTATTTTTGTGCCCCCTAGTCCTACCACTCACCATTAATTCCCTTAACAATCTTAAGCACATGAATCAGATTCCCTCTAACTTCTTTTTTCAGAGATCTTAACCTCACCATCTCAAGTATCATCCTAGTAGCCCTCCTCTGAAACCTTTCCAACAATTAAATGTCATTCTTAAAGTAAGGAGCCCAAGACTGGACACAATACTCCAAATGTGGCCTAATCAGTGATCTATATCCTTTTTAGACTTGTATTCAATATTTTTGTAGATACAACCTAAAATATCATTTGCCCAACAACTACACCAAGATCCTTTTGCTTCCATAACATTAACTTATTCCCATCCAAATTATGATAAATAAGAATTTATGTCAGTAACTTTGGTATCAAATTGTAGATAATAATTCAAATTTTAGTATTAAACATTAGTTAATTTTTTTAATTTAAAAGTATATATTAAAAAACCCACCAAAATATAGATTTCTTATGTCACGTGGTATGTAGAATGCAGTATTGGTTCAAATTAGATGTTTGTGATGTCCAAATACAAAGTCTACAGTTTCTCACAAATTAGGAACTCAAATTACTGATACTGACAAGCTATCACTACATTTACTGACTCAAACACAGTGGCTACACCCACCTCTTTCCATTTTTGGAAATACTTATGTACACCTTCTGTCATTGATGTGTGAATAACAAATTGAAAGCTCAGAATGTCCCCTTAGTGGCTTTCACAGCCTTTTTGAAATATTCAGGTGACAAAACCTTTTCTTTTTATGCTAGATTAAGCGGCAAGGTAAGACTTTAGTGAGCTCAAAATTTCATTTTTTTTTTTACCCAAATACGACTTAATTACTAAGCTTGATAAGTTATAGTGAAATTCTATGGTATTGATATAGTAATTTATGAATTTTGGTTATTTCAAAATGTATGTATAAAACTTATAAATTATTTCTTTTCACATCCTCCATGTGCAATATTTGATAAGGCTTAGCAACCTATGACAAGCACCAAATGAGTACAAAGTTCCTAACTAGAAGAGATAATTGTTTGTTATACTTTATTTACTGTTCTATATTTTAAGGAAAATAGGTTTAGAACTTATTTTTACATAGTAATAATGTATATACCTATATAATGTATTATAACTGAAATGTGACTTTACAAAATAATAGTTCACTAAAACAGCCAAGACAGGTAACTATGTGATGAAGGCCAGTTTTATATTATTGGATACAGTATCATGAGTGTCATTGTAACTTTTGTATTGTTAGCAAGGCATGGCTGAAAAGGCCAATATAATAAAAATAATACATATATATAAAATTCAATGACAAGGAACCCACTTTTGAGACTAATAATGGCTGGAGATGGCTTGAATGAGTAATGAAGAAAACTTAAACTTATATTAAAGTTTTTCGTCATTACCCATTCAAACCGTCTCCAGCCATCAATACATATATATATAAATGTATAATGTTATGAGATCTAAGCTACTTAGACTAAACATTTGTGTTTTCGTGTTATAATCTGTGGTCATTCTAAAATGAGAAAAGATAACTTACATTTATTTCCTAATTTTTTTATGGTGATTACAAGGTCAGTCAAATCGACTGAACTCGTACAAAAATTTGATAGTGAAAATAACAGATAAATAGTTTTTTCTTTAAAATGTTTAATAATTATTTAGAGGTTATAAAGATTTCGCATGTGAAATGTTAAAATTTCCTGTTGCATAAAAGTATTATTAATTTTATAATCAAAATTATTTTGGATGTTGGATAGTCAACATTCCAAAAGAAAAAAGGTACGAGGAAAGCATTACTTAAAAAAATATTTTAAATTAATAAAAACTGATATTTTGCATACAAAAACCTTGTAATGTTCACTGATGATCTCCAAAATTTCATGAAGATATGCTTACTAATTAAAAAGTTATAGCATGAAAACTATAACAAGCACAAAAAGGTTATGGGACTGAGCCATTACTGAAAGAGTTAGTATAATAAGCAAATTTTAAGTAATTTCTTGACCATAACTACATCTATGTCACTGAAGTACATTGAAAAGAGCAAAGGGCCTAAGATTGAACCCTGAGGTTCTCCCCCCCCCTTGTGACATTAATCCAGTTTGACTGAACTCCATTTATAACCTTCTGCTTTCTTCCATCCAGCCATTGTTCTATCCAATCAGCCAACGTATCCCCCACACCTACAGATAATTTTTTACAAACCTTTTACGAGGCACCTTCTCAAATACTTTCTGAAAATCCAGAAACAGCAAATCTACACTTTTAACCTCATCCACATAAGCCCTAACTTTTTCAAAGAATGTCAAAATATTTTTAAAGCAAGTTTTTCCTTTATTAAAGCCATGTTGACAATTCAATAAAATTCTAAATTTTATTAAATGACTCTGCACAGCATCATTTTATCAGACTTTTAAAAACTTTTCCCACAACCAATATAAGACTAAGAGGCCTATTATTACTGTGACAATTTTTATCACCTCCCTTGAAATGAGGAGTAGGATTAGATTACTTCCAATTCTCTGGTACCTGCCCACTATTCAAGGACTTACAAAAAATAGTAGCAAGTGGCTCCCATATCCAATCCTTAACCTCCTTCAAAACCCATGGAGAAACATTATCTGGCCCAGTCCAAGTTTAAATCTTTCTTTACAGCCGAGTTAATAGCCCTTTCAAACAAGCCAACACCTTCTCTATTTAAATGTAAACCATCAATTCCAAAAAACTCCCTTCTACCATTGAAATTATCTCGCTAGTCCAAACAGCTATCTGCTCATCTTTACATATTAACCTAAGTCTAGCATTCAGCCCAAGTGACCTACTTATAATTTCCTCCCTACAATGAATTCTCAGCAGTATCCCTGATGCACACAATAGCCTTTTTTTAAAATGCATTTATCAAACCCCTGTATTTATCAATTTGCAAATCTGATCTACTTTCCCTACATCATTAGCCCCTATGTGCACAACAAAGACTGTATCACTACCAGCCCCCTTTATTATATCTCTTGCTCTGTCAGTTATATCCTCCATCCATGCCCCTAGAGAACATAATCTAATTCTTTTCTCCCTATTTACCCCACAGATTATCCTATCCACATGCCTTATCAAAGAATCACCTATAACTAAAACCTTCTTAAGTTTATCATTCACACCATTCTCTTTCCCTTTTGTTTTCCTTCCCTCCAATACTTCGTCATCTCTACAAGTTAAAGAATGAAACCTGTTGCTCAGCAGTTTAACTTTAGTTAAAAAGTGTTCTTCATTGAAGGATTCCCTTTTTTTCTTCTCCAAAGATACACATACAAAAAATCTCTTACCAAAAAACAAACATTTCATTTAACTCTTTCGGCATGGGTACCTTTTACTGCACATGACATAAGGTTTTAGTGTCTTACATTCAAAATTTTATTAAACTACTTTTTGTTCATGTTATACCAATTAGAACAGCATAAAATCTTAGCTAATAATCCCTATTTTAATAGTATACAAGTTTTAAGTTCTTAAATCAACAAGGAAATATAAAAAAAAATCCTGAATTTCCACTAGTGTAACATACGACAAATTTTGTGTTAGCATGTCACCATCCCTATTTAATCCATCACCCTTCGAAAATGTACGAAATTAAACATGAAATGCCCTCTATAAAATCGTTATTGTTCAAACAAACCATAATTTTTATGGCCTTCAAATTTTGTTTTGTTACAGAGCAATCAAAGAGAAAATCAGACCCCTCC
>NW_013666317.1:295625-296438 GCF_000517525.1 Limulus polyphemus | reverse complement strand
TTAAACATGAAATGCCCTCTATAAAATCGTTATTGTTCAAACAAACCATAATTTTTATGGCCTTCAATTTTGTTTTGTTACAGAGCAATTAAAGAGAAAATCAGACCCCTCCTGCCACATCCTCCCTTTCACAATTGGTTGATAGTTCTCTCTTATGTTTAATTATATATTATTTATAACCAATAGAAAGTCAAGGTTCTCATATATCAAATGGCATTTTGTATAACATTGCGTTTTGAACAGATAACCATCAATGTCACTCGGAGTAGCAGTTTTGTTACTGTGGTAAAGTTAACGACTAGCTTGGATGAATTTGTAACGACTTTTGTGGCATAGTTAGAAAGCCAGGAAAATTTTTAGACGTAAGTGCATTTGTCTACTTTTTCCATGTTATTAATGTCTATATTCTTTGATGTATTATTTAAGTAAATAAAAATTGTTAAGTGCTTTATTATAATTGCTAAAAAAAACCTGGCATAACTACTCGACAATCAAGGGCAAGAAAAAACTAAAATTGGGTAAGTACTTTATTTCTTGTTTTTCATATTTATTCTTTATTTATTATTATGAAAGTAACTAAAATTAAAAGTACGGATCTTTTTCAGTTAGTTAAGATTAGAATAGGTAAAATAAGTAATAATAATAATATAATTAAAATTGTTCATGAAGCACGCACGTGAGCAGCTCATTGGTAATGTAATTCAATAGCGTAACGTGAGCTGCACGTTCCCCCGAGTGATTTATATATAATGGCATGGATAGCAGTTAGACATGGTTCAATGGGCAATATAAAGGGCAATAAAACCATAAAAT
>NW_013666317.1:289637-295561 GCF_000517525.1 Limulus polyphemus | reverse complement strand
AAGGATTTAGTGAAAAAAAAAACGTTTGAAATGCATTTAAGAAGTTTTAGGGAATACACAAAGGAAATTTGAGATTTCTGAGATGACGAAAAGTATTTTTAATTTTAACAAGAAAGTTACTTTGCACATAGGCTATTCAAAACAAATACTCAATACATTCATGGGCAAAACTTTATTTTATTAAAAGTACTTCACTAAGAAATGACTTTTTGTATGTGAAAGACTTATAATATTAACTGAAAGACTGCCAAATTTCATGAAGATATACCCAATATATAGAGAGTTATAAGTATTAAATTGATGTCAACTTTAAACGAGTACAGAAGGCCACGTGACTCGGTCAAATCGACCAACCCCTGTGTCGAAAGATTTAAAGTACCTGTGATTTAGTAAACTGATTTGCATAGATCCTTCAGTGCAGACTGACTGGACACACAATGCCTTGCTACAGCTTTTTTTTCTGTTCAGTTAAAGCATTTCTACTGGATTGAGATCTAGTGATTGTGAAGATCTTACTTGCACTTCTATCTTCAATTTTCTCAAAAATTCCAAAATTAACAGCCATATGCTTTCGATCATTGTCATTTTGGAAAACAAACCTTCTGCTTATCATCCTATGAGTGAATGGAATCATTGTACTTTGTTGAATGTTTTGATACATGCCTTCATTCATTTGCTCTTCAATCACGTGAATGTCTCCAGTCCCTACCTTGCCGGAAAACCCCCATATGACTTGAACCACCTTCATGTTTAACTAGGTATAAGTTGTTCTCTGTTTTCTCCAAACATACTGTAATCCATTTACTAGGAAAAGATCTACTTTAGTCTCACCAAAACAAAGAAATCTAGGAAGAAGGCTTCAGATTCCTCTTCATATTTTTTGGCAAGTTGTAGATTTGTTTTAATAATTTTCTTTAAAAGTGGTTTGCAGAGAGACCTACATTTGCACAATTCTATTCTTTTCAAGTTCTTTTGTGTGCTATTATGTTTAATTATTCTGAAATTTTAAGTCCTTGGCTGTTGATCTTGGATTTTTTTTTACCTACTTGGCTGATTCTCCTATCTATTGTACCTGTACTTATCTTTGGACATCCACTTCTTTCAAGCATTTCAGTTGAATTTATTTTGTGCTACTCCTTAATCATTGCTCTGATTGTGGATTTTGTTACTCAATATTTCTTTGATACTGCTCTGTAACCATTTATTTTGTTGTAGTCTTCTACAAATGCTTTTCTCAAGCATGAATCCAACTCCTTTGTCTTGAGAATCATCTGCTTTGTTAGCACAAAATTCTCGTTTACCACTTTTCTGGCTATTGATCTTATAAAGCAGCTTAATTACTGAATAATGGTTTTCAGTAAATTAATGTACTTTTTAATTAGTTTTAGTGAGGTTTTACGAAATTTTAATGAAAAGTGCCAATACTTTTGTCATGAACAAATATATGAAATAAAGATCTTTTCTAAAGAATGTTTGTCAAACTAAAATAAATTGTGTATTTTGATTCTTGTCACATTAGTTATGGAATAATGTTAACTAATTGCTTGTATTTCATGCTTTATTAAATTATTGTACACCAAGTGTAGGCTACCAAGCATTTTGTCTGACTGTAAATATATAAATATTACAACATAGATAACACAATAATTTCTAATTAACATTTCATAAATATTAACATTTTATTAATTTGAAAAATCACAAATTAAGAAAATTACAATTTTTTAAAAATTTCACATCCAGAGTTTTCATATGCATGTCTTCTACATTTCATAATCATTGAAATGCTTTTTTCTGTGCCAATTCAAATAGCTCTTATGTTTATACATACAAAATTACCAAAATCTTCCTCGCATTTTGTTTTAAGTAAACATTTGTGTAAACTTGCAATATTTATCATAATATTTAGCACACCCTTTCACTTTTATTTAAATAAAATAATAAATAATAAAACCATTTTCTGTTATCATCATACTTATATTCCCATCTAGCTATCAGTGAACATTTCTTGTATTACAGTACGTATGTACATATTAATATAATTAAGGTGTTTATATTGAAACACACACACACATATCTTAATGTTAATGTGCATGAAGATTAACTTTGAAATTTTAGATATAAGGCCATTGCAGTTGCAACAGATGAGAAGCAAGAGAGAGTCATCCAGCCTTGCTCAAAAGAATTTATCCAATTTTCAATTTTGGTCAAGTTATACAAAAAATAAAATACACATGCTATTTATCTAGAATTTAATGTTAATAATGCTTTAACAGTACTTTAAAGATGAATTAAAGATGCAATATTTTCTACAAAATGCAAAACTATGTAAACCTCACAGAAACTTTTCGGAACCTACCTGCTGATACAAAGGTTTATTGAATGGCATTCAAACAAAAGAAATTTAAGTCTTTGCAGAATTATGTCAATTTGGACTTAATAATTTTCATAGTCATTGAAAATCAAATCTTTAACCAATCTTTTTTTACGCTTAATTATATCATAAATGTTAGTCCACACATAAACAAATTTTTATGATGAAAAATTACCCCCAAACAATTTGTATATGCAAGGTCAGTTTTTAGCTACAATGGCAACCTCATGTCCAGGATTTGGAAAGCCTGGTCATTAAATATTGGTTATTTGAATAAAATATTTTTAATTAGCTTATAGATTTTTTAAATGCACACAAACTTAAGTGTTTGCTAAAGAAATATTTCATCTATTTCATATAAAAATAATGTAACTTGAATATTGACAGACAACTATTGTTATTTCTATCTTTAACCCATGTATATTAGAGTTGTTGCTAAAAGCAAATAATACCTTTTCCAAATAGTTATTTTAATTTAAAATTTTCCTCTTTCATAAAATTTAATTCCAGCAAATAATTTTAATTCATGTTTAGAAACATGCAGAATTAATATAAATGACAATTTAATGGACTTCAAAATATGTTAAATTTTCCATACACAAACAAATGAGTAAGAAATTAATCAAGTTGGTATCAAGACAAAACATATATATATACTTTCAATTTTGCTTCCTCCAACATTGTGCATATTACAGAAAGGCAAGGGGCTTAATAAAAAAATGTATAGGACATGTATATTACATTTACTAGCTAAGAGTTCCTGTTAAGGAAGCAAAAACTATTTGAAGGACAATGTCAGATAATGTTCCCTTTTTCTATTAAACCCCCAATGGTCTCATTAGATGCTAATTGCATACCCTGCTTTGTGAAAGATAATAATTTACTCATTTAACTGATTAAGTACTTGAGTCTTTAAATTCAAAGCCAAAAGTCTGTAAAAAAAGTGGGAATGTTCCCCATTTCAGGGAGTTTTTTTTTAATCCCTCTTCTTGAGCCAAAATCTTTAAATGAAATAGCCCATATACATCATCAGTTTCCAGTTACTATACAAGAAATTACTGTAATTGAACCAGCCAACCCTCTGGTGATGGATACAACTTACACAAGCTTAATAGATCACCTTTACAGTAAGCTGCATGTACATAGTATTAACAAAAAGGCAACTGTGGTCTCTGCATAAAAGCCAGAATGAACTAGCACAAGAACCATTAAGATATTCTTTAATGGACTGAGTTATGGCCAGTTTACAAGCTAATCAAAAGAGTGCAAATGCTGTGCCATCTGACGTTACTTGTTATCCACACCCTACGACTTTTTCATTTATCGGTGACTTGAAACTACTGATTTTGATAACAGCACTAATCTCAAAACATTTTACATTTTTATTCTTGTTTTAACAAAAAGTCCTACAATCAGTTATAAAATTATTTTTTACATTTTCAATCAAACATTACTTCAGTTCCTTCAAAATGAGACATTATGACTAAATTGTTCAATGCAGACATTTCTCAGTTTTTAACTGGCAAAAATCCAAGGAAAAATGTAGATACATTTTTGCTTAAATTGGCAACAAGCCAAGGATTATTTTAAAAATATTTTTTTAACAGTAATCAAGTTGTTTTAAATATATAAAACTATGTATAATTTTCCTTCACTATTATTTTTGTCTATTTCTTCTTAATCCATTTAAGTTTTATAACTCAATGTAAAATCAATACTACAGAATAAGTATAGCTGAGATTTGGGAAGCTCAAAGAAAAATCAAAATGTGTATAGTGATTTCACATACCAGTTGTTAAAGATTAATTTTTTCATTTTGAAATTAATCTATAACCATTTTAAAGGATTAAAATGACAAGTGGAATTAACATAAATAAGAATTCCTAACAAATGATTCAAATTTGACATTATAATTAATTTCGAATATTTACAAAAATAGCTTTACTGTACTTTAGTCACAAGTTTAAACTTAAAATTGTTTAGAAATAATGCAATATTTACCCAGGAGGGAATATTCACAAAATCACTAATAACAAAAATTATCATTTCATTTTTTAAGTACTTTCAAATCCATTGTAGTCTTAATGCCTTTCTACTTCCATTACATTTTTGCTCCATAAAAAACAAAAACAACAACATACAAGTTGACTATGTGTAAAAAATGTGCTGAAATAGTTTAGGTGAAGTGCTACCACAATGCCACTGAAAACGAGGTTCAGTATCTTTCTATTAGTACTTAAAAAACTGGTCTAAGCTTCCAATTTTTAAATAATATTACTAATTTTTCAAATACAATTCAGTGACATCTTGTTTTGTATATTAATTTTTATATACAACTATGTTTTAGCTATAACTGATCAAAATTTACGACTCAAAAGACAAAGTATACATATGGCTTTTTAAGAAAAATAACACATTTGGAAAGATCAAAGGTATAAAGATATAAGAAAGATAATAACAGATGCTAAGATGCAAGGTTTAAGAAACAATACCTACCACTTCAGAAGAGCTCTTCTTTAATTTACTCCTGTCGATCTTCATGATGCACACATTAACATACAATTCAAGACTCAAATACCTTGGCTTTCTTTTCCATTCATGTTAACCCTGAAGAAAAAAGACAAATTATAATTAAAAAGGAATGACTGTTCATATAATAGAAGCTTTATAGAATCCATTCTTCTTTGAAACAAATATTCCAGGTGAAAAAGTCTCATATGAAATCATGTTAATCAATTAAAATCACATTTTTATCATGTTACATACTCAAGCATCACACTAAGCAAAAAATTAGTATGTTAAAGTTACACAATTAAATACTCTCTAATGAATAAGATGAAGTATTTAAAACATTTAAATTTTTTATATCTGTGCATTACTGTAGATTTTTTCAGTAAAATATTTATTGTTAATGTGTACCATTTAGATATCTTTAGGCCTACAGATTTTAACAAGCTAAGTAAATTATTCTGAACTTGAATTATAATACACTACAGCAGATTTCACGATCTGCTTGTCATTCACTTTTATCAATAAATAATGACTATATAAAAACCATCTTTAATTAAAACTATTAACCATCATTCACAGGCATGGATTATGAAGTATGTTTTAAACAATAATGATAATTTTGTAGATAAAAAATGTTATACATAAAAAATAAATAACATACAAACCATTCATTTGATAAGTAAAAAAAGGGGTTTTGAATAAAGTTTTTCATTTCAAGAAAAGACTTTCTGATGAGTGGAGACAACAAAATCCAATGGTCAGTTTATTGTTTATTCATTCAGAACAAAACAGTATTAAAATGCTACTTTTTCCCACCCACAGGTACTTATTTTTATGGCGTTAATTAAACATTAACATGGCTGTGTGCCTTAACTTTATGCATCTATTGGAAGGAATAGTCCGAAACTTAACATATTATGCAGCTTTATTCTGAAAAAATGGAATCTTTCATATACACACACTGAGTGGTCACAAGTAAATAGACCCTAATTTTTCATAATTTAACTGATTTATGCTAACTAATTTATGTTCACAGAGCACT
>NW_013666317.1:288908-289595 GCF_000517525.1 Limulus polyphemus | reverse complement strand
CACTAATTATCTTGTGCTGCAACATGCCTAGAACCCAAGGTTCTCTCGAATTGTCAGATTTTGTTAGAGGAAGGATAGTTGGCCAAGCAGATGGTGGAATAAGTCAGCAGCAAATTTCGCAGAATTTGGGAACCTCGCTTTCAACAGTCAACAGAATTATCGTGCAGTTCAGGAACCACAGCAAGGAAACAACTGAGCAGCATCCAGGTCCATCGAAGAGAACAAAAAGGGCTGTCAAGAAGAACATCAAAATGGATCCCAGATTAATGACCGCAGAAGCAGCCAAAGTTGGTGGATGAGCCCAATATCTGTTCAACGGATTCTCCACAGATTGGGTTATCGTTGCAGACCAGCTAGAAGGAAGCCCTTATTAAGACCTGCCAACATAGTCAGACGAAAGAAGTGGGCAAGTGATATGATGACCAAGCTTCTGGACTTTTGGAAGACCGTATTGTTCTCAGACAAATCAAGATTCGCTCAATTTTCGGACAGTGGAAGGATATGGGTCTGGAGAATGCTTCACCAAGAGTTTTGGCTCAACAGATTGCAGCATGGTGGCTTCAGTGTGATGGTTTAGGGAGCTGTTTGGGTTGGTGGGAGATTGAGCTTAGTGGAGTGCGTTGGCAACATAAATTTTGCGAAATACATCGAAATATTGGAGGAAGGACTCTTGCCACTTTATTCCTC
>NW_013666317.1:280358-288488 GCF_000517525.1 Limulus polyphemus | reverse complement strand
CCACGAAGTGAAAGGAAGAAAGATCTACTAAATATTAATTAAATTACAAATATATCAATTCACGTGAATATGACTGAAAAATTTCATTTTTTCTAAAAAAAGGTGGTGTCTATTTACTTGTGACCACGCTGTATATATATACGGGGAGGGGGGTAAATGTTTTCCAAAAAAATTGTATTCTAATTAACATGTTGAAAGAAATCTCCACAACATTCACTGCAGGCTGGAAAGTCTTAATGACTAGAACCTCTTCAAATCTTAATGATCTTCATCTTTTGCTTTGAATAATGTCAAATTGTTCAAACTTAATTTCACAGCATGAAACAAATGTCATGAAAAATTATTTAAACGTGTTAATTATAATATTTTTATAAATTCATAGCTTTTAAAACTACAAATACTTTATTATGATGTTTTTTTATAAAGAAACAATTACAGATGCTTTGTTGTTGATTTCAATTACTGATTTTTATGTTTTCCTACATTCTTGTAAAGCTTTGCTATAAAGATTGTTTTAAACAACTATAAATTTTATCCTTGTTTTAATTGACACAGCACAGTGTTACATCGATCATTGGCATACAATAAAAATAACATTTTATTTCCCATACAAAAGTTAAACAAAATCCAAATTTTTTAAACTACTTGTCAGTGTGCAAATTTGGTTTAACAAAGCAGCCTTTGTGGTGATAAGAAATTTGATATGGTCAAGTGTAAAATGATTTAATTAAATCTACCTCATCTTGTTCCACAAAAAAAATTTCCTATCATACTGTAACATCAAAAATTCAAATAAAGCATGTCTTTTTTGCAAGATTTACACAATTATCGGGGTTGTAACTATAGCAGTTGTTCAAAGTACTTTTTCTTTATAGCAACAAATAACCAAGCTATTAAAGTTTTTATCACTTTGTTTCAACCTTCATGCAAATTCCTGCTGGAATGAAAGCCTTTTTAGCTTTTACATTTGGAAAATAATGAAAAAAAAAGCATTCATGACATGCTTTGATAAGTTATCAAATGCTGAGATATATGCAACAGCATCACACCATTAGAACTGAGGTTGAGAAATGGTGATTGGGTGATATCAATAAAACTACCTTTTATTCAAGTTACAAGAAGAAATTATTATTATTGTGTTCAAAGCTCTTCTGCTCAGAAAAAATTTAGCAAATTCACAAACACAAATCATTTCCCTAAGAGCATCTCAAATCAACCCAAGATCAAAATTTATATTTTTTTGCTTTTGTATAAATTTCAACATACAACTTTTTTTCTAGGATGTATTTAAATTTTGAAACATTTTCTTTTAATGCGCAGAAAAATGACTACCATTTTATTTAAGACAGACTGGACCCATCTTAACACGAGAGTTAACTATCAGTAAAACTAACAATAATCATTCTTTTAAACTATTCGACCTGTAATACTAGGATTAACCCTTCAGTTAATCAATATTTAACTGTAATACTAGAATTAACCCTTCAGTTAAACAAACTTCATAATACTAGTGACAATGATCTTTCAGCTAAACCATTTTATCTCTGATCTAGAATAGTGATCCTATAGCTATCTTTATCAATAATATTAGGATAGTAATTGCTTGGTTAAACTGTCTGCAATACCAGTGAGAATGATCTTTCAGCTAAACTATTGTGATCTGTAATACTTCAGTTTAATATATCTGCAATACTAGTGACAGTAATTATTCAGTTAAACCATATCTGTAATGCAAACATAGCCCAACATAGGCATATTGTTGGCAAAATGAAATTTGATACAACAGATAGTAAAATGACGTAAACCTTTCACAATAGGTGCCCCTTTAAGTGATTTTCTGTGCAAGTCACTGTGTTACATTCAAAATTTAATTAAGCACCTTTACTATCTACATATGTGAATGAAATTAATATTATAATGTATGTTACGATTCAAAGTTTTATTTTATCTAAGTTTAAGTCCTTTATTTCAAAATAAACCTTTCAAAAACTATTTAAAACTTCAGATGTATTGTCAGGTGACCAATAAGCTATGAAAATTCTCTCTGTATCTTCAATAATACAATGATAGTTAAGTAAAGGTACATTAAGACAATAAGATGTTTACATAACTTTTTGACGTTCACATTTCAAAGTTCTCTGAATACATACAGTTAAAACAAGTAATAAATTTTTTTCAACCCCTAACAGGTGCCACACCCACCTTCAACAGATTTGTTTGAGCCTAAATGTAGATGTTACATATCTATGTGTATAGTCAATTGAAAGAGCTCATTTTACATTTTCACTTCCATCCATCAAGATTTAGGAGGGTCAGGTACATGTGACCTCTTCCTCACCCCCCTGTTAGATATTATTTGCTTCCATTGAATACTGATATAAATACTACACAAGGGGCATGTAGGTACTTAGATTTATATTCATGTGAATAACATACTTTCTCTTAGTTCATTCATTGCAAAGTACTACACAGTTCATATATATTATCACATTTCATTAGTCATTCTAATTAGAGAGCATTTACATATACCCTTTCAATGCTCTCTTCATAGATTAAAACTAACATGGGTTTTTAAGTCTAGCATTTGGTGGCCTTATTAAATTTTTATATTTTTTAATATAAGAGATGCTTAGGTCCAGCACATATACAGAAGTGGTCTAGTTCACACATTAATCTTTTTTTTCTCCAAGTTTTTTGCAAAATAATTTAGAGTATTATGTAGAAGTCCATCAAACATTGTTTGTATATTTGCATATTTATGCATGAATTTTGAGGAGATAGATCTTGGTACTTTGTATACTGTGGTGAGTAATGTATTTTGTAATATTTGTAGTTGCTGTGTTTACCCATGCTGGACAGGCATATTCAATTATTGTATGTTTTATAGATTTTAATTATGTTGTCTGCTGAGGTTCCATTATTTTTACCCATTAGACTCCTAGCATAATTTGTGTGCTTCCAAACTTTTGTTTGAATATTGTTTATAGGTTTAACTCATGTCAATTTTGAGTCATAGGTTAGTCCTAGGAATTTGGCTGAAATTGTGGTCTGGATAAGTGATCCGTTTATGTACAATTTGAGTGGGTCCTTTTTTTAGTTTTATAAAGACTACCAGTTGATTTTTTGGAAAATTAATTTTGATCCTGTATTTTGTGCAATATTTTACTGCGTTACTTAGTTCTGGTTGTAAATTTGTTGCAGCTATCATCATTTAAAACTATAATCTAACAATGGTTATGTTGAAATAATCACCCAGTTGTTATCACAGAGTACATGGAACTGACTGTAGCATTGTTGGCTCTTTGATTGACTATAGCACTTACGGTTGTTTCTCACCTATACTTTAGTTAATTAAGTATTAGTTATGTTTTAAAATGCACAATTAAAAGGTTTAAACATTTTTTAAATATAAATTATACTTTGGATCCGTTATCAAGGCTTACAATATTACACACTAAATAGAAATTTTGCTGAAGGGTTGCACGTGTCTCCCAAAGAAATTAATATGCCTTGAGGGCACCATTGACTTGTGTCGAGATCAATTAGTGGTAAAGAACAAAAACATAAAAAATTAACTATATGGGAGAAGGAAAAAGACCCGAAATTCCAAATATACGTAAAACATCTGTAAAGTTCTCAAATGAGACCCAAAACTTGAGTGCTTTCGAATAGTTGATTCTTCTTCAGAAGAAGAATAAAGAAGAATCAACTACAGTTACTACATTTTTTGTTGCATAAATGTCCTTCCCTAGTCGAGCAGATGGTAATCTCATCCACCCATGTTTAAATGGTAACTAAGCAAAAAAACATTTTTTTTGCTGTCATACTTCAACATTGTAATTTTAATGAAGCACAAAATAATCAAGCTTTTAATAAGCTTTAAAAATTATCAGGACTGTAATTGTATCAGTTCTTCATAAACATCTCTTTTGCTAGAAACATATTACCAAACTAAGGTCATCAATTTGTTCTGATCTTTATGCGAGCCTCTGCTAAATTAGAAGTCATACTGGATTACACAGTTGAAAAGTGTTTGTTGTAAAGCAATGAACTATTTGTGCTGCGCCTGGACTATCAAAACTTGATTTTTAGTATTATAAACCAACTTACTGATGAGTCACTGGAGGCCGGTTGAAAAGAACATATACACAAAAAAAAGAGCTTTCATTTCGTGTTTAGATCACTAGACTATGACATCACATAATGGCATAGTTTTTGGTTAAAATTGGTAAAACTGCATTGAAGGTACAAGGTTGATATCAGTACTATTTTGTTCAAAATTATTTTGACTTCTCCTAGGGGAATACGAAATTCATAAAGACTAATGACAAGACAACTTCCTCTCTTTGATCTTTATGGAAGAGAAACAAAACAAACTGAAATAATTTTAGTATATGCTACATGAATATTATAGTTTTCTAATCAACTGTCTATCTTAATCAATTTTGAATCTATTCTAAAATGACTTTTACTAAATAATTATCAGTAGCCACAGATTTTAAAGGCACTTCATATTCACTTAAAATTTGTAACATATGGCAAAAATTAGTTGTTAGATACAATAATTTATATCATAGCAGACAAAACAACAAAGAGCTTCAATAGGCTCAAAGAACTACTGATATATCTATCAAACATATAGTAATTAGTTCTTTGAAAATTCAGAGCCACTTTTGATGGCCATTCCTAAATCTTTATTGCTTGCTAATGTACAAAATGTAGTTGGGTAAATTATTAACATATCCTACTGACAACACAATGGTTTGATAAGGCATGTACATTTCTTAAATAAGAGGTAAAGAACTAACAGCAC
Organism: Limulus polyphemus; assembly: GCF_000517525.1. Taxonomy (NCBI): domain Eukaryota; kingdom Metazoa; phylum Arthropoda; class Merostomata; order Xiphosura; family Limulidae; genus Limulus; species Limulus polyphemus. The sequence continues at coordinate 283,675 of NW_013666317.1, read as the reverse complement.
CCATATCAAAATATTTAATGAAATACCAGTGACTTCCCTGACTATTATGTTAAAATATTTAACAGAAAAGTTTTTGTTTGTTGAACTTTGCAGTTCTTTAAGGGCCATTTGCACTAGCCATCCCTAAGTTAGATGTGATAAGACTAGAGAGAAGGCAGCTAACCAATACCACCCACCACAAACTCTTGGGCTACTCTAATCTAAGACTGTGAGATTGACTACACTGTTATCAACATTCTGTGTTGTAAAAAAAATTGAAACTAAATATTTGTATCTTGTTAAACTACATATTCTTGGCAACATTCATGAAAAAAATGTAAACAATTTGATCCACTATTTTAATATTTATAAGAAAATTTTCATGAGAGTGACGTACCTACTTAATATGTAAGTAGCTTGTTCGAAAGAGTGTGTGCCACATGCAATGCCATCTGTGGCTGCTCCTTTGCATTAGTCTGGAGGTTGCAGGAATTTCAAGTGCACTCTCGTAATTTTCCCTGGATTAAAGGAGGTGCCGGACCATCATTTGCCAGAAAATCGGTGGTGTACTACATGAAAATTCAAAATATAACGTACTTGAAAATAATTTTTCTAAAAAAATATTTAAAGAAAGTTGTTTAATTAAATGTTTTATCTATGTCAAAAGAGAGAATTTAAAGATGGCATCATGTGCCTCTGTCCCAAAAGAGTTAATTGTTTACATCTGTAGTTGGTGGTGTTGATCCCTCGGTTTTGAGTGGTTCTTAGCTTATTTTGCTTACATTTAACCCTAGCTATGGCTTGTAAGCATGGTCCAAGTGACAGCCATGGTGTCAAGCATAAGCACAAGTCCATATCGATACAAGAGAAGTAGAACTGTTGAAACAACTTGACCATGGTATGATACGTATGGTATTGGTTCGTCAACTGTTTACAATATAAAGAAGCAAAGTATAATTAGTGGGGCTGAGGTATATTGTTGAATTATTATTACATGACCTCTGTTGGTCCAGCAAAACGGATTATCTGGCAAGGCTCTGGAACCAAGAGTGCTGGAAAATTGGTGGTGTACCTGTATTACATTACAATCCCGACAATGGAAAGGGCTAGCATGTTTAGTGAGGGGATTAAAACTCATGACCCACAGTTTGCAAATAAAGTGCCCTAACTATCAGGCCACCAGAAAAGTGAAAAAATGTGCCAGTGCAAATTTAAAAAGTCTGATGTATAGAAGAAAACAAAACCTAATAATCTTCTATGTTTTGTGAAAATTCTCCACTGAGAATTTTATAAACACCAGTATGATTCAAATATATCAAAGCTTTGATTCTTTGTCTGGTGAATTTACTTATTTATACCTTAAAGTTAAAAGCATATCTTATTTTCATACTGTTGTTAATAAGTACTTTCACAAAACAGAGGATCTCACTAAATCCTCAAATTACAACAGTAATTGACTAACAGCCCAATTAATTGCTATACTCTAGCCAAACAACCACTACAGAAAAAATTTAATAAGTAACAATGAAATATATTTTTCAGAAATAGAATACAAGTCATAATCTTTTTATTACCAAACTTATTTTCCCTTGAATACATCGATTGCAAATGGACTTCTTTGGCAAAGTGAAAAAATAGTTGGCACTGGCACACAATATAAGGAGGGATGTGAAAGTAAATCATGTTAATAAATTTAACTCAAAGCATGGAGGTTTAAAATGAAATAAAAACATATTTCATCTGATTTCCATTCAATGTCATACTTTTTGAAGGAAACAAATTTTGACCAATCATACCTTTATGGAATAAGGTAAATATAAATGTTATATGAACAATTAAGATACAACAAAAGCATTTATAAAAATAGTTTGTATACTTAATTCTTCTGCTGCAATTTAAAAATACAGGAAGATATCAAATACTTAACATAGACAGATTCTTACCAATTGTTTTGTTTCCTGCCACTAGGATAGTGTATAAAACATGGTGTGTGGTAAAGTATAGTATTGGGGTTTATATACTCAGTTTACATACATGTTCCACTATCACAAGGAAATATCATAAGCTACTCTTACATTACACCTAAACTAGTTTGTTTAAAAAAATTAGTTTTTAAGACACGATCGAAATTTAACAGCATATTAACACTTCTTTTAGGTTTTTATAAAGCCATAATAAACAAAACTATTATGACTTACTTATTAATTCATTAAACAATAATTCATGCAATACACTTTGAAATTAAAAAAAAACATTTAGAAATTTAAAGCACCATACTCTGATATACGATTTTAATACCTGGAAGAAGTGGATCCAATGAAAAACTAGTATTTTTAGTATCAAGAGCAAGACTGAAAACTTAAAAGTGGCTATATATCTATGCCATACAAAAAAAATTAGAGAATTTTTTAGAGATAAGCAGTGGCATAATGATTTGGATATTGGGACAGATAAATATAGGAAAACAGCAACATTTGATCTGAAAATCAGAAATATTTCATAACTTTGAAAAAGAAGGAAGGATGGCCAAACATTTTTTAAAAAGTGCTAGGACCAGAAACCCAACAAAAATTGTAATAGTTTCTCGATTGTAATATTGAGAATATTAAAGTCCAGGAAAAGATATCCTTTTTCAGAATTGCTTTTTTAACTCGGAGGGACCTGGACTGTATTGGTGTCTTATCAGAAAGATGGGATATAAAAAAAAAAAAGAGAGAGAGCATGCATGAACATTTGGAAACAGAATTTAAGTTTTAAGCTTACAGGGAATTTTGTACTCATCTTGGAAGGAATCGTATTGTAACATTATGTTATCCAATCATAACTGAGAAAAATTTGTAGAAGTACACTCAAGGTGGTTACTGATAAGTTACATTTCTACAAGACTAAGGTGCTGGTCAGACCTCATTTTAATTAATGTTCAATTTTTGTCACCTGATTTAATACAAGATATGTTGTTGAAAAGCTCATATAAGGAGTTACCAGGATAGAAATATGGTTATCATACAGATGATAGTTTTTGCTGGAGAATGGCTAATGAGGATACAAGTAAGGGTTTTAAGATTGTTTGGAATCTATAAGATCATTTTTTTTTTATAAAAAAAAGTTGTGTAAGCTGTAAGACAAGATAAAAATATGGAAGACTAAGGCATGGACTCCAGGTAAGGAAGTGATACTTTAAGTGATCAGTCTTTGAAACTGTTTATCCTTCAGGTGTGGTAGAAGTTGTAAAAAAGAAAGTTTTTAATTTATAAAATGAGTTTGTATGAGTACTTCAGAGATCCATTTTGGGTATAATATTTCCTATCTTACGTATAATTTGAAGTAAGGTGGTAGTA
>NW_013666317.1:276509-279625 GCF_000517525.1 Limulus polyphemus | reverse complement strand
CAAGATTACTCATGCTAGAAATTTTCATAAAAGTGACCCTAAAAATGGCGCTAACTCGGTAACCTATGGCCCAATGAAGTTTCATAAAGAGCACGAACAGTAGTGTGATGTAAAGTTACTCATGCTAGAAATTTTCATAAAAGTGACCCAAAAAACTACGCTAACTCCGTAACCCATGGCCAGATTTTAACGAAACTTAAAGTTTCATTCTGTTCCTATTTTCATTTTTCATTACAGATATGGTGCTATTGTGCACTGTTTTTGCTGTATTTAATTACGGACAAGCAAACAAACAAACAATCTCAGAGTTTTAGTAGTATATAGATAGATAGATAGATGTGCCATTTTGAACCCTTTACTTCACATGATATATTAGAACAAAGCAGAGGTGCCCAAATCCATGGAGTTCAAGGAAAGAACTTGCTATATGCCTATCATTTAGAAAATGTCACATATTGTAGTACACAATAAAAATTTGGAATTTTAGTTCAGGTATTAAATGTTACTAAAATAATGTGATATTATTAATTATTTTATTTTTGATGTCTTAAATTGGACTTTGGTTTTAAAAGCTTTTTTGGATCATTGGCATTTTCTCAAAATTTAGAACCTAAAATTGGCACAACTACTAAAAAGATTGGCCACCTATTAAATACAATGTAAAACTAACAGATAAAATAATTTCTAACTAATATAATATCTTAATACACAGAGTAATGAGCAGTGAAATATATGTATTCTAACTTTGGGTGTTAGAAGTTATAAAATGTTCATATCATACTAATAATCAGCTAATATAATAGAGAATGTCACATACTCTTGCTTAAAGTCTGCAGAATTGTTGAACAATAAAGATCAAGCATTTCATAGGTACATGTCCAAATGTTAAAGGTAAGTCTTAATTGTTGGACTAGCATTTTGGGGTCTTAACATTATTACACATGCTATATTTTTGGGTAATTTTGCCACCTACTAAAAATATTATAAAACCTCTGGCCACTGCTGCCTGCTGAGAAAATTCTTTGCCACTTTGGATTACAAGTGTATACAGTTCATTACACCATCTAAATTTATCAATTCAGCAGGAGAAACATCATCAATTTTTTTGTCCAGTGTGTCTGGTTTGCAGCCTACAAGCTAAAATAAATGAAAAATTATCAAATAACAGATCACAATGAAAGATGAACAATGTGCCATATATTTTTGTCATTTTTGCATGTAAAAGTGGTTACAGATAATCTTATACTACTTTACAGAAGATAGTGAACATACATTTTGTGGAATTATTTCATCAACATTTTCCTATGTTGAAGGAATAGAAGAAAATTAAGAATTAAATTTCAAAACAGCAAAATATTTTACTTTAACTCTTACTTCACAATAACATGACTATTAAAAAGCTAGTTAGAATTTTTCAAAGGAAGTACGTGCCTCAACTCACCTTGATAATTACAGTGTATCTTATTTTTAATAAGTTACTTCCAATAAAGTAGAAATATTTTATCCCAGTGCCAGTAAAATGAAGCAAGTTTATGCAAACTTGTAAGAGAATTTGTAAGCCTACAAAAAAATCAAATACTTTGGAATAATAATAGCAATTATAATGACTTAACATCATCATAAAGTGCTAACCTTTGAAACACAGTCTCCTTCTTCCCAACTACAACAGTAGAAGATTACTAATAGTAATACTAATCTACATTTAACGGTTATCTTATCGTTAACTATAGCCTAGTATAACAATAACTGTTAAAAGTACATTAAGTTCTACGTACAAACGCCTTAAATAAAACGAGAAATCACACCAATAGGAAAATGTTTACAAGTCTTAAACTGTTAAATAGTTAAAAATTAAGTTTAACTTAAGTCTTAAGACTGCCATGATTAAGCTTTTCCTTCTATTTTTAAATTCTAGGTCTGCATAAAGATGTTTAGCAATCTACTTAGTTTAATGAGCAGCTTAACTTTAAGTCCTAAACTTAAGTGTCTTCTGGCTCTTCACAAAGTTTTTCTCAATTAGTGAATTACAATTTAGACTTCCACTTTACAATTTCAGTTCAGTACATATTTTTAACATTTAATAATGACTTACCTCAAAACAAACGGTAACAATAAGTTTATAAATGGCTGCAAAAAATATTACTTAAGTTTAAGCTGATCAAATACTCTGATATCTGTTATTCGATTAAATATTTTCAAAATTCAAATGTCATAAGATAATGTCGCTTTCTAACTTTCACAATGACGACGCCATGTCAGAAACGACGAAAGACCACACTATATGGAGTCCCGGATGTATCTTCTGTCCTCCAACCGCTACCAGAGGGCAAATACTAATATTTTGCGCCATACACATAGGAAAGAAAGAAAGTTTATTCTCAAAATATTTTGTATATTTAAATTTATTAAGTATCTATAATATAAACGTTTTGATTATATAGTTGACCAAATAACAAAGTAAATAACAAGTATTACAATTATGTGCAAAATAATGCAAGACTTATCAACTTAACAAAAATACACTACAAACTAAAGAATCATAATTCTGATAACATTAAAATATATTAAGATATTCAAGATTTGGAAAGTTATAGCTACTCATCTTATTCTAAATTTATTAATTACTTAACCTGTATAAACTTACATTTTGAATAAAAAGCCAAATAAGGCATTGGCGATTTTACATATTTAATTAATATTTGTTTCATTGTGTTCACATTTAAATTTCAACTGGCTTATGAAAATACTTGGGGTGCGTATCTAATCGTAGTAGTCGATACGAGACGTATCCAGATAAAGAAGTTTTACCAACGGTTTGTTACAAAGTTTGACATTATTGTCCGCAATTTATTATCCATATTACTAACATTGCCTTATTTAAATACTTTACAGTGATTTTTGAAATCCTCAGGTTTGATCAATTAAATGGCAGCTGGCAAGAGAAGTTAAATAAAAAAGTTAATATCTGTCTATCTATTTTGATATTGTTAATTTGTTATATTACTTTGCATGTAATGTTTTTGATAAAAGAAATGAAGACAACATATAGTACTCAATACTCATATTCCTCTATTTAATCATTACTTTTTAGCAAAAATACTTCATTATAAATTCTG
>NW_013666317.1:268815-276054 GCF_000517525.1 Limulus polyphemus | reverse complement strand
AGACAACATATAGTACTCAATACTCATATTCCTCTGTTTAATCATTACTTTTTAGCAAAAATACTTCATTATAAATTCTGATTTTTTCTGTACAAAAGACTTATAACGTTTACTGAAAGCTTGCCAAATGTCGTGAGGATACATAAATCGTATCGTATTGGACGATGTATCGATACAATCGTATCGGGGCTTCACGATACGATACGAGTATCCTATCTCTGTATCGCTACACCTTTAGAAAATACTGTGTAAAACTGTTTTTTTTTATTCTTGTTCAAAATTTACATAAAAGGTCTATTTGCTTTGCGTGCTAGCAATGGCATAGAAAAGAGTATTTTATATAACGAACTTTAGTATGCGGAACACAATCAGTGTTTCCAGTCTGTTATTTTTTCTTATTTCATTCATATTCTCGGAGAATATTCAAAACTTTTGAAGATACGTGTTTCTAACCGTGTATTTGGTTATGACAGTTGAACGTTGGTCATGGAATGTAGCTAGATTTCTTTCGCTCTAGTTATCTATTGTTCTATGTCATCCATATTTGGTGTTATATGTGTTTTCTTGTTGAAAATATTGCTGTATAGTGAAATATAATATGTAAAAGTACACAGTGAACAATTCATTGGCGGCTCAGGAGATACCTTGAAGTTGTTTCCTCCTTATTTTCTATTGGAATAGCCAACATTGGGTAGTACATGCACACAGAAAGAATGACACTATAAAGTTTTATATGCAGTGCTATGTTCTATCAGTTTAGAGCAAATGTTAGATTCAGGCTCAAAAATCAGAGAGTTTAGAGCTACATATCCATTAATTTGCACTGCCTATTATCGAGTACACTTGTTGCTTTGAATTGTTTGAGCATCGAACATAGATCCCTTTCATTCTGTTCAAATTGTACTTTGTCTCTTTTTTTACTTTAAATTCAACCTGAGTCAGAGAATCCCATTTTAGCTCCATGATGAGTTTTCTGGTGTTCCTCAAGCTGTTGCAATCCCCACACTTGTCTCTAAGGTTATCAGTGCACTTAAGAATACTACATAGTAAAGTAGTAAAGAGGGGTTTTCTGTTTTTTCAAGGAATAAATTTTATGCTGCTCTTTTAAGCCTACTGTGACTTAAGGTTAAAAATTTGTGTGTGAAAGGAGATTCGATTTTCCAAGAGTTAAAGGACTCAAAACCAAAAGAAAGAGCATGCTGATCACTATAGAAATACGATACATATACGTCTGAGAGAGAAGTTAGGTTTCAGAAAGATCCTGTTCTGAACATAAGACTTTTGCCAATTTAATTAAGGCCTAGGACTATGATCTTGATGCAGCCACGGACTCAAAAAGAGAACTGTAGCATGGGACCTCCTGACCACTCGATCACTATAGAAAGATACGTCTGAGAGAAAAGTTAGGTTTCAGAAAGATCCTATTCTGAACATAAGACTTTTGCCAATTTAATTAAGGCCTAGGACTATGATGTTGATGCAGCCACAGACTCAAAAAGAGAACTGTAGCATGGGACCTCCTGACCCGTTGATAGGGATCTAGCGCTGAAGATTGTTTACAGCACATAGAATGTACAGAGGTCGTCATGAGATGATCTCTATTGCACTCTCAGGTATTTGCTGAACAGGGTATACCAACCCTGACTTTGGTATATGTCTCTTAAGACCAATGAAGAGAAACCGAAGGTGATGCTGCTGATGGCATTTATTAGCCCAAGCTGTTTCACTAGCAGTCATGAATTTCTCTGTGGTGAAACTATATAGTTAATTTAGCTATGTGTCATGGAGAAATCTGAGCTAATGGATGAGCCACCCTCAACAATCAGTAATTCTGCTGCACAGGAACTTGGATCTTACATTTGTCCAAAATAAGGGTTCCTGATCGATCACACCCACTATTCTGTACCCCTCGATTTCTTGAGCATTTAAGCCTAATGTTGGTTGAGACATTACGAAAGCATAAACTACTGTCATCCATATATGCCCCTGTGAGTAAAGCTTGGCAGATACTTGTACTGAAATTTAAGGGTACAACCAGGGAAGACTTGGAAATTTGATTAAACATTTCACATAGGACATTGTTTTAAATGGCTGGGCTCTGGTGCTCAGGATAAACAGATCAGTGCTTGACTTGATTAAAACGTTTAGAAGAGAAGGTCATTGACATTCCTTACTTTCTGAAGTGTCAAATGAAATGCACATTTTAAATCATATGATGACTACTCAGTTATTACAAAATAAAAAAAAAGTTTTTATTGATGGGAAAATCAACAAGACTAAAGGGTATCGTGGCCCTTATTTTTCAAACTATTGAGCAGAGTCTTATTAACAGATGTCTATAAGACATTCGATGATAGCTGTTCATTTTTATAAAGTTAGGATAAGTGACATATATAATTCCCAGATCATCATTAGTATGATTGGAAATGACTGCTAGGAGGTCAAAAACTAAGCTAAAAACGTATTGTGGCCCTTTCCGAGCTATCAGTTATCAATGTTTATATTAAATGTTATGTTTAGAACATTACAATTGCCATGACTAGAAAAGATCATTATAATCTCTTGTTCATTTATAGACTGAAAGGAAATTGTGATCTTTACTTTCTGAGCACTACAGTGGATTTATTTTTCAGTGAATATTTGCAGAACGTTTTTGGTGATATAAACATTCAGTGCGAAATTTATGTGGCCTGTACACATGCGCTTTGAGCGAGTTATGTTTTTAATCGACACACAGCATGAATAATGTTGATAAGAACCTGAGGGGAAAAGTCTTTGGTTTTACTGGAATTTGTGGGTATCTGTTTTCTGTTATGCTGATCGTAGTGAGTAGATCGACTCAGGAGTAATAGTGCAATTGGTACTTTCGGTTATCTAGGACAGTGAGTGTATTTTACTATTGAATATTGTATTTAGCTCATGTTGATATGACTATATATTGAACAATATTGTAATGGACAGCTTGAATATTAATACTAGAGGAATGAATTTTATCTGCAGAATCACTGATTAGCTGAAATCTGTTGGTGATTACTTATTTTGTGAAACCGAGACAGCTAATGTAGTTGTTACCTTTTATTAGAGAAAGCATTAAGTAGTAATTGACAGCATGAGTATTGAGAAATAGTTAGCAGGCATATGTCTAATACTGTTAGTATATATGATGATGCATAACATAGATATATGTATCTATATATATATATATATATTCCTGTGTGGTGTTGTACGTACATATGAACTGTACATGAAGTCATTTATGAAATTTGCATTAAATGAATTGATAAATTACACGGAGAACATAACTGTTGAGTAACACATGAATGAAAATAAAGGATTTGATCTGAATGATAAGATGTTGATTGCCGAATTGTGAAGCATTATTTGTGGATATGGTGCACCCAAGATATTCATTATTGTTGAAGGAAGAATCTTTTCAGTTTTGACACTGAAATATTTTACACTTAGTGAATTTATGTTGACGATATAAAAGTATATGATAAGCTTACATTACTTTTAAGGAAAACATGATGCTACCTGATGTTTTTGTTAACATAAGAGAAGAATATTTTCGAATGGATCGAATGCAACTCATCATAAGTACGTGAAATTATCTGTAAAAAAAGTGAAATCCACAGAAAAAAATGTCATTTCAAACGTAAACTTGGTGTACTGAGATTTTTGGTTTGGTTTTTCGGATATGTTCACTCATGCATATTGAGATATCTTATGGGTATGCAATTTACTGAATATATTCATAACATTTGTTTTTGTACAAGTGCGTCCCCCTGTGGGACAGCGGAAAGTCTGATGTGACTTTGCTATAAGAAAAAAATACAAACACTGTACAATTGCAGTTAGAACACTCATTGGTGTGGACTGTGAGTGTAGAGCCTGAGACAGTACTTTTAAATTACCTCAAGTTATATTAACCATGTACCAGAAAGCAGTTTTGTGGAAGTCAGATGTCTATGCTAATGGATTCCCATGACCAGAAATATAGGTTGGTAGTTATACAGTGGCTTGCCTCTTTCAACTATTTCTGTAGGAATCAGTTTTTAGAGTTTTTACTTCCTCACTTTTCCATTGTACAACTAGACAGTAGTGGAAGAAATGTGGGTGGGTTACAGGAAGTTGCACTATCTGTTTTCATGTTTTTGACAGAGTTGACAAAACAGCTGTGAGATGGTTTATTGAATGACTCTAACAAAGCCTAGAGGAACAGGTCGTCCACAGTTTAGCTGAACATTGACCAATCATAATCAATATGTCTCACATCTTGCAATCCTGACTTTTTGGTTATCTTTTCTTGGACTAAACCTGCTAAAACTTTTATGTACATTCGTTTTGGTGCTTGATTAGCTATACTGTCATATGTAAAATTACATCTTGTTGACGGAGTGACCCAAGGTTCCATCAATTTCAACTATAAACCTAAGGTCAATCATGTCCATAGTGAAGAAGATCTCCTGTCAACAGTGATCTATACTGTACAAACTTTCATTGTGGTACAAAGACTGGGACATCTAGACAAAGGTGTTAGCTGAGATTGTTGCTCCTCCAATGACAGTATCATTGGAAATGGCTTCTCTGGAGCCAAGCTTGCCTATTCCAATATGTGAATGCTGCACAAAGTGTGCTTCCTTCTCCATACGATCTATACTATCCACTTATGGCTCATTTAAATGTAATATTGGTAAATACATAGCCTGAGCCCTCACACCTTACATAACATCTGCAGGTTCCTTTTTTTAAAAGATGACTTTTAATTTCAGAAACACATCAAATCATCTAAAGCCTTAATGACTAGCTTTCACATTGTGTCACTTTTCACTAAAGTTCCTGTGAAGGAAGCTTGTAATATTACATTTGATATTTACTGTAACGACCCCAATCCTTTAATTTACATCCACAGTACAATTTTTGTTTCCATCTTAAAATTCACAACGACAAAAACCAACTTCATTTTTAACAACAACAAAAAAACGTTGTTCAAACAGGTGGCATGGTTAGGCATTGGGTAATCCTGTTTCACCTGTTCTCGCCAACATACTTATGACCCAGATCGAAGCACAAGCCATACAATACGTGCTTTATTTTCCCCTATACTGGTACAGATATGTGGATGACACTTTTGGTGGTTTCACTTCTACCAAGGCCCGACATGGCCAGGTGGTTAGGGAGCTCGACTCGCAATCTGAGTCCCCGTCCCACCAAACATGCTCGCCCTTTCAGTCGTGGTGGCGTTATAAGGTGATGGTCAACCCCACTATCCATTGGGAAAAGAGTAGCCCAAGAGTTGGCGGTGGGTGGTGATGACTAGCTGCCTTCCCTCTAGTCTTACACTGCTAAATTAGGGACAGCTAGTGCAGACAGCCCTCATGTAGCTTTGTGCAAAATTAAAAAAACAAACAAACTAACTAACTGAATTAAAATCATTGCTAAATAAAAATTATATAGAATCACATAATGCCAACATCATTTATAAAGTAACGTGCAATAACTGTTCAGAATCCTACGTCGGAGAAACCGGAAGAAAATCGGAAAACAGATTCACCGAACATAACAAAATAATCCTCCCATGTTTACCACCATTGCAACTAAAAAAACCACAGTGTATATATACAAAACACTTTAATTTTAAACAAAGAACCAAACATTAACAAACACAAAATAAAGGAAACTTTTTAGCCATTAACAATTATATCCTAAATCATCAACAAATAACAATTTCCACAGCTTTTTTCTTCTGATTTTTTTCCTGAAAGAACATCCATTACCATTATAAAAACAAACAGGCTAAACGTTGACCCTCGATACAATACTACCATTAATTCAAATTCATCAGTATCTCCTTGTTTTATTCTTGCCCACGTCTTTACACCTTCACAGATTCCTTGAATAATTTTGAGAGTTTTTTCGGAACCTATTTTTTTCTTAAGCACCAATAAACAATCTTCATGGATACCCTATCATATGCTTTCTCTAAATACACAAAATATTATTTTCCATTTCGCTCCAAAGTATTTTGCTACAACTGCTCTATGATAAATATTGCCTCAGTTTGATTTCGTGCAAGGTAGCTTCATGTCGGTTGTTCGGGCAAATGGAAATTGTCAATAGTACGTTTTTCTTTAATAGTCCCCCCTGTTGGTCAGTGTTTTTTTTTGTTGTTGTTGTTCAATTGAATTAGCAGGTGAGGAACTATAGGTGAGATAAAAATTGTGGAAGGAACAGTTGGAGAGAGATGGGCATAAGGTATTTACGGGATAGATGAAGGCAATGGCAAATAGTAATGGATGAGGGCAATTACTCAGAAAAAAGACAAGCTTGATAATAAGATAACCAAAACCGATAAGTTTAATACCTCGGCCTACGTATAAGCAACGGTGTGAGATGTAGAAGTGGAAGAGTGTTTCAGGAGTTGTTTGTGACAAGAAAATGCCAAGGAGGTTGAAAATTAAAATTTATAAGACAGCAGTTAGGTCAGTTCTGTTGTATGGGTCAGTGGCATGGGGATTGAGAAAGAAAGAAGAAAGTTTGCTGCAAATAACGGAAATTAGAAAGTTACACTGGCTGATTGTATTACCAAGGGCAGTGTTACTATAGTTCTGTGAGATGACAAGGTCGTCTTATGGTGTGTCAACTTATGTCGTTTTCAATTCAATATTTAATTTGCCACCTGCTGTTTTGCTTTTATAAGTAATGCCGTTATCTGAATGAGACAATTGTACTTCCAAGTATCGGTTCATTCTATTTAAAAAGTTTACCATAACTGTAGCAACCTAATCTTATCTATTGTTGACAATAAAAAAGTTCTTGACAAAATGTATCATTTTCGACACCTTATTATTTTCTTGCAATAAAGATTTTGCAGTCTTATCTACACATCTATTATCGATATATTTACATGAAACTTCTTGCAACACAATTATCAGCAAATGTATCATAAATTATCTTTGTTGGATTCAAATCCAGATCATGTAGGAGATTTCATTTTTTAAAATACAACGAATATTATTTGTATGTACTCGAATGGTAACAGAGTTAGTTGTTTCCGGGTAGTGTTGATGAGATCAGACACAAGTTTAGGTATATCCTAATTTTTAAAATAGTCAAAAGTTCAGTCAAATCTGGGTAAGTTTTCAGATATAAATACTTTGTCCCTTTCATCACTAATAATCAGTCTCATACAGTTCTATTACATGGAAGAAAGAATGATGAACCAACCTTTAAATATAA
>NW_013666317.1:266315-267815 GCF_000517525.1 Limulus polyphemus | reverse complement strand
GTCCCTTTCATCACTAATAATCAGTCTCATACAGTTCTATTACATGGAAGAAAGAATGATGAACCAACCTTTAAATATAAGTATATTTTAAAACGTATTTTTTTGCTTATAAGTCTATTATTATTTACGCTGTTTTCTGTTGTAATAGTAATGTTTGTCATATTCCTTTTCTTAATAAAACAAGGGTCAGCGTTTAGCCCATTCCTTTTTATAACTGTGCAAAAAGTGTTAGAACAAAGCGAAAAATTAGATTTCAGGCTATTTTTCAAAGAGCATTAGAAGGTAAATCCCAGGGGAAACATCAAAATTGTATTAATCTTCATATTTAATACAACAGAAACTCAGTGTAAGTATTTGAGTTCAGCAAACAGTTAATATTTTGTGTGTTCCCCTTTTGTTTTAATAACTGTAGACAGTCTTTCAGGCATTGTTGCAACATATTTAATCAAAGTTTATTTTTTGATATTTTACTCCAAATGTCTCTAGTACGCTCCCATAAAGCTTCTTTAAAAGTAACTTTTGATTCGACAAGTTTTTGATCTATCAAATCCCAAATCTGCTCAATTGGGTTGAGATCGGGGCTCTGTGGATTTGAATGACTCCAGCAGCTTCTTTCTTAGCTAAATAATTTCTGCTTAGGTTGGATGAGTATTTGGCGTCACTATCTTGGTAGTAGAATCCTTTACCAATAATATGCAAACCATTGAGTATACCATGGTGGATCAGTATCTGATTGTACTTGTGCTGGTCCATTATTCCATCTATTTTACAAATATCTCCTGTCGCCTCAGCACAAAAACACCCCCAACCATCATGTTGCCTCTCCCATGCTCATGGTAGGTGCTATGCATTGAGGTAAGTGTATTTCACTTTTCTTCTGCTGAACGTACAACCTATGCTTTGAACCAAATATTTCAAACTTGGACTCATCCATCCATAACACCCTTTTCCAATTATCAACAGTCCAGTTTTTGTACTTTTTAGCAAACTTCAATCTCTTTGGAGATCGAAGTAAAGGTCTTTAAACTGTTACACAACCATATATTTCATTCTCATTGAGTCTTCTTGATACTGTAGATCTGGACAATTTTCTGTCATTTGGTACATGGTCGTTTATATCAGTGGCAGTCTTCCTTCTGTTCCAAAGGCTGCATAAACGAAGATTCTTAACATCAGTATCATTGAGTTTGAGTGTTCTGTTTCTTCCTTTCCTATTTTCAAATTTACTTGTCTCGGTCTCACGATCTAGGATGTACCTGACAGTGTTTGGGGAGCTTTTCAAGTCTGCATCAACTTGTTGGAAGTCCAACTAGAATCAGTAAAGATTTTATGGGAACTCTCTGCTCTACTGACAATTCTCTACGATTTTTTTGGGCCGTAGCATGACAACAAAACTTGATATATAATGTTAAACACTGTTTTTATCAAGGTTTATTTGTGGAGTGCTATTAAATTGATTTCTTCTAGTATATACCGGAACCATATACTAGCTCCTTCCTA
>NW_013666317.1:256658-265402 GCF_000517525.1 Limulus polyphemus | reverse complement strand
CTGACAATTCTCTACGATTTTTTTGGGCCGTAGCATGACAACAAAACTTAATATATAATGTTAAACATTGTATTTATCAAGGCTTATTTGTGGAGTACTGTTAAGTTGATTTTTTCTAGCATATACTGGTACCACATGTAGCTTCTTTCTGTATACTTAAGACACTGCATGGGGTACCATGACAGTTATTCCAGACCCTAAATTTGATCAGTATGTTCATTCAAGCAGAACCCTTACGACATGCCCTTTGTACAAGTATATGGGAATTCTAAAGAATGATAAATTCCATGCCATTACAGAATGTAAATTTCAACACTATGGTAATGCTTCACTGATCCCTGTTGAAAATTGAATGAGCCAAGGTGATAATACGAATTAGCTCCATAAAATGAAAGAATGACAAAATATTCTCTTGTCCTAACACTTTTGAACAGTACTGTATATATCTATATATATTACATTTTAGTCTTCTTCTACAGAAAAAAAAAGAAATGTTGCTGACATTAATGAAATGACGAAAAAATGAACAAATTCAGTATTCACGAAAAACCAGTAAAACAGTGTGTGTATGTGAAAAAGCACCTGATTCATCTCATGCTTATCCTATTGGGAATGGCCGTTACATCACTCTATCAACTTACGAGAATAACTTCAATATTGATATTCGGCAGTTTAAGGACTCTGGAAAAGAAAGAACATATCCAACCAAGGATGGTATCACCTTTTCTTCAACAGATTGGGAGGAATTTAAACAGTGAATCTCCACCATTAGTGTAACTGTACAGAGGATAACTGAACAAGATTTTCTACCAGAAGGTTTGTTTGTTTTGAATTTCGCGCCAAGCAACACGAGGGCTATCTGTGCTAGCCATCCCTAAATTACAAGTGAAAGATTAGAGGGAAGGCAGCTAGCTAACACCACCCACCGGCAACTCTTGGGCTACTTTTTTAAGAAGGAATAGTGCGATTGACCATCACATTATAATGCCCCACGGCTGAAAGGGCGAGCAGGTTTGGTGGGACGGAGATTCGAATCCGCGACCCTCAGATTGTAAGTCGAGCTCCCTAACCACCTGGCCATGCCCGGCACCTCCTAGAAGGACGGAATCGCACAACTCGTTTTGTGTGAATTAATAATATCCTATCTATACTGTTTATATATCGATTTGATTATCTTTGTATTGATATGATATCAAATAAGGCTCTTTTTGATTTATCAAATTCAGAATGGCAGAATTTATGTGCACAGATTTGATGTTCATTTAAATGTTAAAGTTGATGCTCATGATGAAAAGAACTAAATGATCAAATTAAATCAAACTTATTACTGCATTCTCTGAACAAGTGTACCCTATTTTACAAGTACAGAACAAAAAAACAGCATGAAGTATGTGTAACAGTCAATCTTAGTCAGACTAATCATTCTATAAACGAAGTTTTCTGAGATTTTGTAGAGAAAGACGACTTTATCCAAGATTTGTCAAAATCTTAACAAAATATTTCAATATTGTTATCTTTATCATTACTAATAAAGAAAGATATAGTCTATAAGAAAAGACACATGTGATTGAATTTAAACCTAGTTTACTGATTCTTTTACTTTACATAGTGATACAAAACACTAAATGTGTATTCTTGATATTTCTCAAGATTTATCAGGATACGTTCAATATGTACATTTCACTTAGTGTACAATTTATGTATACTTCCTACTCAGTTAAACTCCATGAATCCACATTTCTAACAAATCTATTTAACCACCTACCTTTCATTATTTCACAATTATAGTTGTGTCAGTCTTCAAGATCAAGATCGAACTAGTTTATAAAATACTGGATTGTTTAGTTATTGTCTCATTTAAATTAGCTTTCATACAACTTTTGTACATTTTTATGTGATGTCTCTATTAGTATTTGTTCATTGTGGTTCATTATGCAAGATTATACATATTTAACATTGTTTGTAAACGAAATAGTTAGTGTAAAATTCTTGTATTTCTATTTCGCTGAGATAATCAGTATAAATCGTGCTTTACAAAAAAAAAACAAACAACAACAACATTTTATGCTCACTAATCAATAAGATTAATTTTGTTTGTTTGTTTGAAGTTAAGCACAAAGCTACACAATTGGCTGTCTGTGCTCTGCCTACCACGGGTATCGTTGTAAGTCCGAAGACATATCGCTGTGCCACTGGGGGTGAGGGGGGGGGGCAGTAAGATTGAACTGTGCCCGACATACAACAAACAGTCAAAGTTCAGGAAGGGCAAGTCCTCTATTGACCAACTATTATTTAGCGATATATTTATACGGTAATGACCGATAAACACCAAACAATCACATCAATCTCGCTCGTTTGTACACAAGATTAGTAAAAATTGTTCATTTAAAAAGGGGGAATAGCTATCAACCAAAAGGTACAGAAAAAAGTTTAATCAAAATGCAAAGATTATATTTTCAAGCACACAATTAGGAACTTTAACAATAAACGAACAATGCTGAAAATATTGTCTACATTATTTTCTCAAGCTACAAATCCCTATTTTGACTCTATGTCTATAGCACTTATCAATTAGACTACCCCGGCCTTACATCTTAGGGAGATGGCCAGTGGGTGTTGTCCTTTGGTGTTATATGGTTAGGTATTGACTAGGCTCAGCCGTCTGGAACATATGTACAGAGACTATTATTGTAGATTCTTAAAATAACATTTTTGAATAGAATGGTAGTAATTATCTAAAGAAGTTTTTGGCGAACAACATACACTACACATGTGTCAAAATTAGTACTTGTACATTTGATTTTAAAGATAATCTCTAGTTTTCTCGTAGTCGATTACTACAGTGCTTCAGTATGCATTCTGGTTTTATAAAAACCAAGAATTGTCACTACGTGTTTAGTGATTGGATTGCTGAAAGGAATTGGAATTTCAGAACGTTTTTCTGTTGGGCTAAGGAGAAATGAGTGACAAGATGGCAAACATTTCTAATAAACCAATAACTATTATTAATCACTTGGTTACGAATCATTTAGCAATCAGAAAATAATTTAGATTAAATAACATTTGGGATCAGGAGTTCAAATTATGGTTTAAATGACCAGCATTTTGGAAAACGGCATGGAAGACTGGTTAAGCCTAATTCGGACTTACAGCTATTCAAGAAATTACATATGTCAAGATTGCAATATCAAAGAAAGAGCAGCAGGATATGAACTTGAGTTAAAACTGTGGGTGGCAAATATAACAAAGTAAAAGAGCTGTAGATGATAAGTTTATCAGAGTACAGAAAAACATTACAAGGAAATGTAGAGTACAAAATCAGTGTTATTGTGGAAAGTCAGATGACAATCACAAATAGGGTTTATTTTCAGGAACAGGCTAGCAAATTTGATAATTAGAGTTATTCAATCTTTGCCAGATGAAAAAAGGAGATTTTTTTTATAAAAAATCACGTAAATAGTTTGTTTATTGTCTTTACAGGCATGGATCCATGGCATCTTATATAATTTTCTAAACACAATCAAACAACCTTTCTAATTACTCTTTAAGTTGTAATATTCACTATTATATTCTTCACTATATTTAGTAGACACTGACTATATTCTAATAATCTTTTCGCTGACATATATCCTGTTTTAACAGCATGTACTTAGTTATATCAATCACTATTTCTTTTTCTCTTGGGAGAGTTGACAAACTTCACAAGATCAATCTTAAAAGCGTTTATGTGAGAGTACCTCCACGGTTTATCGAAGTCTATGCCTGATACTGTTGAACTGACTTTTATTATATGATATAGAAGATAGTGAGAGCAGTTCTGTGGGTCATTTCCTACTTTTTGGTTACATGTTAAATGATAAATACCTGTTGACAGTGACAGAGAGAATAATATTTTTTTTAAAAACATTAAATTCTCTCTCTTGAAAAGATCTTAGAAGAATAAGGGTAATATAATTTGTTAAATATTTCATAAAACTGAAGAATATAATACTTTGTATAATTAAACCTAATACTGTTCTCCTCCGGCACAGTTATTCCATGTGGTTTACCTAAAATTCATAAAATCAACTATTCCACATTCTGCCTACATTCATAAGAAAAATATGAGGGTATTTTAAAAGACAATGGACAAACAGATACTTTTTGAACTCTTCACCTTTCTTTCGATGTGGTTCATCAAAAATTCACAAATGCATTTATCTTACAATCTGCCCACATTTATAAGAAAAATATGAGGCCATTTTCCAAATGAACGGACAAACAGCTTGGTATTGAAATTACTTTGAAGAGGGTACTGATAAACCTGAATTGAGCTTGATGCTAATAAACTGTGGAACAGGGTCAATAATTACTCCACAAATAGCTATGTGGAAAATCAAAACATACAGTGCTTGTGCATTCAGTACAACAGTTTGACATCATGTGTTCATGGAATGTTCTTACAATATGTGTAGCGGCATATGCTCTACCACACCAATACGATGAAACAACAGCATGGAAACTAGCCATTAAACCTATTTTTTTCCCTAACATGTCTGTGAGTTGTCTGAGTCGTCTATTAATCATAAAATAACATCCTTCAAAACCAGTTACATATCTGACTACTTGTATTTTATCTCTCACGTCCTGGCATGGCCTAGTGGTTAAGGCGCTTGACTCACAACCTGAGGGTCTTGGGTTCGAATAACCAAACATGCTCGCCTTTACAGCTGTGGGAACTTTATAATGCAATGGTTAATCTACATTATTCGCTGGTAAAAGAGTAGTCCAAGATTTGTAGTGTTGACTAGCTGCCTTTCTTCTAGTCTATCACTGCAAAACAAGGGAAGGCAAGCGCAGATAACGCTAGAGTAGCTTTGCGCGAAATTCAAAAACAAACAAACAAACAAATCTATCTCAGAATTCAATTATGCAAATTTATGTAGTAAAGATTTAGTAATATAGTTGATTAAATTGCTGTGTTATTGAAAGTTAGTTGTTAAAAAAATCACATAATTAGATTAGAGCGAATCTGACTGTGGCCCCCTCTTCGAAAGTTGTGGTGGCCCAGAGCTCATTATCTCATTAAATATATCTTTTATTTAATGCCATTTTAGTAAAGAATAAAGAAGTCCATACATTATTTTTTTACATTACAGGGAAATGTTATAACATTATTATGGTTGTTATAAGGGTTTCCTTGTGAAGAAGAGAAGAGTATATAACGAAGATTTGTCTATTTCTTTGGAAATTAAGTTGGTTTAACAATTATTTCTGTAGGATATTGTGTTATCTGATCTCCATCAATGGAACTGGTAAATGATTTTTATTTCCATAAATTATCGTAAATTATTTTATATAAATGATGACCTGAGACATTCAATCCAAATGACTATTCGTATTCAACATTTAGAGTGATTAATGGAGAAATTTTGAATTAGAAAACAACCACAAAAGGAAATATGTCGTTAAGCACGTAATATCAGCATTAGAATGAAAAAGAAAATCAAGAAGAGAATGTTAGTTAACTGTTAATAGTTTTCTGCGTGAAGGGAGGTTAATTTCGTAATGAGTTTATTTGTGACTCTCCTCAAATAAAATATATGAAATAAAACTTTAACTTCTTTTTTACTTTGTTTAGTTTCTATCAGTTTTTTTAAGTTACTTAAGAGAAAAATGTTGAGAAAACAGCCATAAATAGCCCAGCATGTCGGGGCATTTCCATAAACAATTCAAACATCCAGGTACACTCAATATGACTTTCAGAAACTTCTAAATACTGTTATGGTTAATCTTACAAAAAACACACAGTAGAAAATACCGCAAGATGTGGAAAAATAATGAAAAACTGTTAAAACACACGGTTTATAGTGCCTGACGAAAGGCTTCTGCCCTAAATGTTGTAAGTAATAATAAAATAGTTTTAATGGTTAATCTTTGTCAAGCTAAAATGAAAATTAGGTAGTTCTCAGAGTTTTTATTCGATGGGAGCCCATGCTCGATCACCCTTTCTGACTTCATTTCAAATGCAGATACCCAGACACTGAGAATTATTCCCAGAATTACATTGCCTACATAGGGTATGTTAAAAGTTGACCTAATGGAATAGATAATGCTTACTCTGTGAGAGCAGTTGAAATTATGTGGATTAAATCCTTTTTTCTGACCTCAGCAGAGATTACAACAGGTCTGGACCTTGGACTATGAAGGACTTAGGGAATTTTTATTTTGTGAAAATATGCCGAAACCTATATCATCATTGTTAGTTGTAGAGCAAAGTCTGGTGGCACTAAAACATTTCTCAAGCTGCCACCATTATTAATAGTTATTAAGGGGGACTAAGAAAGGTTCTCTTTGTGAGCTTTGCTGGACACGACATGGCTTCAACTGTAACCAGTTATGGACTATATGATATAGCAGTTGTTAGTGAACTTTTTCAAAACCCCAACAATTTATCCAAGCTTTGCTGTGATGGCTCAGGGAAGCTCACAAAGATGCCACTTCATAAACATAACATCCAGTTGCAGTTCATCCATAAATTTGAATTTCAACAAGAACAATAAATCTCAGACATATACCACCAGGAGAAATACGATAGACGTTTCCTGTGTGTTATCTGGATAATTCAATTTTTGGTTGCCGATACGTGGACTTGAGCATGTCTCAGAATTTTTAATGCATCCTGCATGGGAGCACCTGACTCCATTTAACACAATAAGCCACTATCTTTTGGTTCTTCCAGAACATTCCAAAATTAGCGCAGTCTATTCAGGTGCAGGAGAAATTCTCAATAGAGCCATCTAGAGGAAAACGATAGGGAAATATATCTATATATACTGATAAAATTATGGTTAGAAGGCTCCAAGGTTTTCTTTCATCACGTGTGTTAAAGATGTTCATCGAACTCATGCCTCTGTCTTTGAATATCTCATAGACGACGATAGTAATAAAATATTAAGCCAGGAGGTCTGAAACAAACACTTACCCATAATTACCAGGATAAATTACGTGAATAGGCCATAGAAATAAATCAGAGATGCATATAGGTGGTTTGAATGGCAGCACAATAGGCAATAAATTGGAAGGTATTTTGCATATATTACTTTCTATCGTTGAGTCAAAACCGCCTCTCCCCTTTACTGGCGCACACCGCCAAATCTTAAAGAGCCTGAGGGTATCGAAAGTCTCGTTTGAGGCCCTGGCATGGCCTCAGTTTACAAGGCTGTTCATTGAAGAGTCCAAGGTTTGAACCATGATGCCGCTAAATAAACTTCAGCTACAATAGTAGCAGTAAATCCTAATATTTCGTTTTAGTATGACAGAGAAAGATCATGTGGTGACGATGCTGCTAACTACTTACTCTCCTTCTGATTTGTACTTCAAAATTAGAAATGGCTATATCTGAACACTAGAGTTTTGTTGTAGTTTTTATAACTAGTTGCTTGACCATAATGCGCCATCAGGTTAAAAATTTCATTTTCATCTTTCTTGGGTTCTCTGTTGAAGAGATAATTTAATTTCTGTTTTTAATGGTTCACTTTTTGATAAACTGAGAACTAACTATAATAGACTTTCATTGTCTTCTTATCATAACTCTGAAATAAACTCCTGAATTTACTTTGTGAAGAATATAAGACCCGTGTTGATCTCAGTGAAAACGTACAAAATTTGCTTATCTGATAAGGAAAATAAAATAACAATTTTAAGTAAAAATTGATTACATTAGTAAGACTCTTCATAAATAAGATAACAGTTGTTAATTTGTTAAATTGAATACAAGGAAATTTGTATTCCTTTTAGAGTTTAAAAAATATAAAGTCACATTAAGTTAGTTTTAATAAAATTAATAATAAATATAAATGAATTATGTTGTATTATAAATTCTTACCCTAAAAAGCTGATTTGAAAATGACTTAAATACAATTGATAATCATTACAATTCACTTGCTTAATTTGGTTCACAATCACAATAGTCGTTATTTGTAAAAATTGATGATATATATATATATGTAGTTCCTGGGCCGCTACTATGTCTGTCGTATCTCGGTCGGCCTCATGAGCAGATTATTGCTACCTATGGCATGCAGTATTTCAAATTACCCATATTGACATGCCCAGTGATCTTCCATTTCTTCAGCATACTGTAAACAGTACATCTGAGAATGAGTAACTGAACTGAACTATCTTGGAGATTCATATTACTAATGATGAATCCTTTAATCGTTCCTCTTTGAAGCTCCATGAGTTCCTTTCTTTGTGGTACGCGGCTTTTCAAACTAACTAGTTGTGACTGTTGATGTTCTTTATAAACCCTTCGTAGCAATGCATCTTGAGATTCATATGCAAATTCATCTTATTAATATCTAACGTCGTGATATATAGGATTTTGAAGTACAATTCAGCTGGAAATTATTTGCCATGCAGGTGGATGACACTTTGTTAATATGGCCAGATTGAATGATAATATGATGAATAATCCACCGCAAGAGTTCAACTTTAAACTAGATGCCACTCTAGTATCAATGGAGGAACATTCGTAGGCTTTCCTCAATTCCTGTCTCAAAAGTCTTCTTCCAATAATGGCTGTGGTATCTATGGATGTAAATTTTTATTTTGTTTCTCTCTGTTTTAGCTTGTATGAATTAAGTATATAAAAATTTGAAATGTATTTACAAATTTATCAACTATTTTATTTATTTGCGCCTTTTTGTATATATTTTTTTTAACTTTCAATTGGCTTTTAGGAAATTAATGTAAAAGATATA
>NW_013666317.1:250997-256477 GCF_000517525.1 Limulus polyphemus | reverse complement strand
TGAAACGAAGTTACGGAAAATTAATTAACACACAGAGACGTAACAGTATATTGGTTTTCTGATTTTAATGATACAAGTGACTAACTTTTTTCTCGGAATTCCGTGTGGTAACCATGAATTGATATTTAATTTGAAGATCTAATTGTGAATATATATATATATATATAAATAGTGTATGTTTATTTATGTATGAACAGTAAATAAACTCCTATAAAAATTCAAATGGCAAGATTTTACATTTAAGTTGTTTTTCGACCAGTATTACAACAGAACTGAAATTAAATTAAGCTTGGGAACACCATTTATTAAGTTAAACACATACTCAACTAGTATTTTTAAATAACATATCGCTAGTTACAACTCGCATGACCCACGGAAACACATACTCAACTAGTTTTTTAAATAACATATCGCTAGTTACAACTCGCATGACCCACGGAAACACATGCTCAACTAGATTTTTAAATAACATATCGCTAGTTACAACTCGCATGACCCACGAAAAACCGCTACTGTATCTATGAAACCTACTGTTGATTAAAAAGTGGAGGACAATGAGGGAGATTTTGTTCCACGCGATGAGTTTTTTATAATATAATCTGCAGAGATCGCTGTCATTCACGGTCCGTGCTATTTTGTCAGAGGTATAACTGAATGTATAATATAGGCCTAATTTGTAGATTTAGAAACTACAGAATTATTGATGCTTTAAGAAAAAATAAACAGTATTCTTTTAACATGCTAATCTTCTACATATTTGTAATCATAAATATTTATTGGGACCATTTCTGCTGTGTTTAGAAACAACTCATCTATTTATAACAGGTCAATACAGGTGGTTAAGGCGCTGGACTCGCAATTTGAGGGTCGCGGGTTCGAATCCCTGTCCCACCAAACATGCTCACCCTTTCTGCCATAGGGGCGTTATAATGTGACGGTCAATCCCACTATTCGTTGGTAAAAGGGTAGCCCAAGAGTTGACGGTGGGTGGTGATGACTAGCTGCCTTCTCTCTAGTCTTACACTGCTAAATTAGGGATGGCTAGCGCATATAACCCTCGTGTAGCTTTGCGCGAAATTCAAAACAAACAAATATGTATAGGAATAAACTGTTTGAAGCTTTTTATATAATGTCAATAAAATCGTAAAAAAATATCTTATAGGTACATCCAGTTGCAGCTTCACAATACCTAAAAATGATGTTGTGTGCCATCTACATGTTTTACTCACCTTTAAAGTTTGAAGTCGAAGACGAAGTATTCAGTGAAGAGGAAATTAGGAGAACCGTAGCATGAAGTGGGGTATTATATTTGTTTTTACTGAAAATGTAAGAATGTTTAAGTGCAAGATTTATCGTTGTGAAACTTGTAAACTTTTAGCAAGTTTTAGTAATTGCTGCAAGGTTACTGTTTCATTATAGAACATTTTTGACAATAATTCTTGTGTACATTAACTGTTTCTTTCTGTGGTTAATTTTGTTGTATGTGAACTACCCTTACAAGAACATCCAAATATGTTTCAAATGCATTTGGTGTTTTTGTGTTTTACTGACAAATCCCCACATCCTTACATGAATCTAATTAAATGCTCGATACGTCTTTTTATTTACTGTTATAATAGAATTGATGATTTGGAAATAATGTCTTATAAAATTAGAATGCTAAATTTCGAATCAAGAACACTGAATTAAATACAGTAAACTCGTTAGACATCAAAACTTCAAGACCCCAGATGGCAAAGCAGCAAGATAGAAAGCTTATTCGAAAAACGTTATCTAATGGTATTATGTATGATTTACTTGTATTATACAAACGATACACAGGTTGTAGGCTGTTTCATAAAATAGACAGGTTCCCTGCCTCTCAGAATGTTACTGTTCACCATTGGAAGTATTCGTGACGTTGCTCTGAAACCTTGACACTAAGCCTATGCTATAGATCTATAATCTGTAATTGCAAATTAACAATATTCTGTGAAAATTGTGGAAAGTTCAACTGTAAAGTGCGCGAATTTGTTTCGTACACATCACGTGCCAATATTATTGAATAAAGACTATACCCTCTAGCAAGATGGCGGTAGCACAGACACGGAAAGCTTAATTAGGGTCAGTGATGTAGTGCTTAATTTTATAGTGCCGGATATCTACCAAAATTTGAGAGACGTGTGACGCCATCATAAGGGTAAAGATATCAAAGGCTAATTTAAATTTTTTGAGTTCATTTTGAATAAATAAAATATGTCCACACTAATTATTTGAGACTATTTATATTAAAACCAAATTGAAAAAGAGAAAACACGCTACACAACTTCCTTTAAATGAAGCAGTAAGGTAAAAACAACTATGTACCAAATAAAAACAAATCTTAAAATCGCATATCTTATCAATTCACTGTCTTTCAAACTGCACTATAATATTAAAATCCTTGTTATTTATAATGCCTTGCATGCCTCCTATTCTGTCAACACGAATAATAGGTAAAAAAGTGACTTTTGGTTATGAAAGACAGTTAATTTGATATAAAAATTGAATATCTTTTTAACATACGTAATTTTAGTTTTGGAAGTGTTGGGACAATTTCAAGTACCAGAGCGGCGCTCCAGTACCCCTCCGGCAGCAATACACCTCTGCTTACGGTCAGGTGAAATAAAAACTCGCTTGTAACAAACGACAGAAAATTGTGCTTCTATTTTTTCCTTAACATAATAGACTTAAAAGTGCAATAAATATACATGAAGGTACCAATACTGAAAACAAAGACATACTGTTTTCAAGAATTCTTTCTATATAAAATTAGATGGGGGGTCTAAACCCCCTCATGACCTTACTCGTGTTATCCTGTATCACTGTGCCACGTTTGGCGCTGAATGATCAAGAAATGTGGAAACGTATAACGAACAGATATGAAATAATAGATATTCGACTGTGTATCTTTTTCCCGGTTACACAATTTGCTCTATATAGTAGACATGCTAATTACAGCTCAAAGGCCCCCACCTTAATCACTGCAACGCAACGATCTCTGACGTCACGTGGTGGTTATAGCAGTGACACACACATAGCGTATAAGAAGGTCTTAGAAGTTTTCTATGTAAAAGTACGTTTCTGCCATACTTTTGTACCAAGGACATTGTCTCTGAGTCCAATTTCATTATGGTTATGAAACTAGGCTCAGAGAGCATTCAAGAAAAGAGGGGAGTTACAAAAGCATATAATCTTCTTTGATACTCTGAAAAGCATTGTTCGTAGTAACGTGAAAGTATTTTTTGATGGTCAAAACAATTATTTGTTGATTGTTTGATGACGAGGAACCCACTTTTTAGAAGCCCCCCAATGGCACAGCGGTATGTCTGCGGACTTACAACACTAGAAACCGGGTTTCGATACCCGTGGTGGGCAGAGCACAGAGAGCCCATTGTGTAGCTTTTGTGCTTAACTTCAAACAAACAAACAAACAAAACTTTTTAGAAAATAAATTTCAGAGACGGCTTGAATGTGAAATGAAAGAAACTTTATGTACAACATTTCGACAATATTATGTCATCATCAAGTACAAGTAGTTTACACAGGAATATATATACAGAATGAAACAAAGCGGTCAGATTACCGGAGTTTGCTTAACAGCTAAGTAAAGGTATCTTAGTACCCTGGGGTGGTGTTGGTTTAGAGTAGGGCTGTTTTTTATTCACATCCACAATAAACTTATTGTTTCCCTTTTAGAATTCACAACAACACAAACCAACTTCATTTTCAAAAACAAAAACTTTATTGAAATAGATGGTATGAGCAACCCTCTTTCACCTGTTCTCGCCAACATAATTATGACTCAGATCGAAACACAAACCATATAGTTCGCGCTTTATCCTCCTCTATATTGGTGCAGATATGTGGATGACACTTTTTCGGTGTCTCTTCTACCGAACACATATACACTTTCTTTGCACACATAATTTCCTTTCACCCTAACAATAAGTTCGCCATTGAACATGAAAATAACAAGCAGTTGTCTTTTCTTAACCTCTACATTATTAGATCAGACACACAATTCAAAGCCAAAATTATCCTAAAATCACTCACGCAGGCCTCTACATTCCCTGGAATTCCGCCCATGAATCCAAACAAACCTTGTAAACACAGCTTCAAGACTTTGCTCAACTGATCACATAGATGAAGAAATTAACTTTATAAAGCATTATTTCATTAACACCAATAAATTTCCACACAAACACTAGAACAAAAACCTCAAACTCAACTCACAAACAAAAATAATACTAATACACCAAACACTAACACAACTTTACACTACAGTTTAACATTTATCTCTAAAAACAGTTCAAAAATAATCCACACTTGGAGAAAACTTGCCATTAAACATAAAATTCCTGTTGACTTCAAATTCACTCAAACACCCGTCCCTAAACTAAACTAAATAAAACTAATATAGAATCACATAATGCCAACGTCATTTATAAAATAAGGTGCAATAACCGTTCAGAATCCTACGTCGGCGAAATCGGAAAACAGATTCACCAAACATAGTGAAAAAAATCCTCCCATGTTTATCACCATTGCAACTCAAAAAGCAACAGTATATTAATACAAAACACTGTGATTTTAAACAAAGAACTAAACATCAACGAACACAAAATAAAGGAAGCTAACTTAATTGAACAAAACAGCCCTACTCTAAACTAACATCCCGGGGTACCAAGATATCTTTACTCAGCTGTATTATATGACCTCTTTGTTCAATATTGTACATATATATTTCTGTGCCTACGTAAACTACTGTACCTGATGAGAATATCAACCTGTCGAGACGTCGTACATTTATAATATTGTTTCTTTCATTACCCAGTCAAGTCTTCTGCAAACTTTATATCTTTTATTTCATTTGAACTGGCAAAAATGTTTATTTTACGTTTTGGCGAGATCTTATGCTCGTTTTTCTAAAAGTAGAAGTGTCGTTTTACATGGCAAAATAGTGAATTTTAATTCAACAGTAAAAGTATACATTCAAGTCTTCATTCCCCATTCGAGTTTATTCATAAAGACACTGCTGTGTGTTACCTTGTTCTTTTACGAAATAAATCGTGAGAGAGATGGGTTTGAAGATGTTTGGGTTTATTAAATTTAATTTTAGACTCTTACATACTCTACTTAAGGTTCGCTATAATGACAGCACTCTTCCGCTTACTTATGTATTCTGAATGTTGACTTGTTGGATTTACATAGTAAATATGTTTTTTGTTTCTACATATAAAATTTTAATTTTGTTCTCCTGTAT
The DNA here is from genome assembly GCF_000517525.1 of Limulus polyphemus. Classification (NCBI taxonomy): domain Eukaryota; kingdom Metazoa; phylum Arthropoda; class Merostomata; order Xiphosura; family Limulidae; genus Limulus; species Limulus polyphemus. Next base: position 251,193 of record NW_013666317.1, on the reverse strand, counting down.
CTGTCGACATTATCTCTCTATTCTCCCGAAATTTCTAAAATGGATTTATTTTTATTTGTTTCCATACCTGCTTGTATCCTAATTTAATTTTATTACCTTTAATTTCAAATCACCTTTTAGGAATTTAACAAGTCGTATCTTTCCGAGTGGTATTATATTAGGTTGTTAGAAAAATTATCGTTTTTTTAAATGGAAA
>NW_013666317.1:199404-249957 GCF_000517525.1 Limulus polyphemus | reverse complement strand
TTTGAAGTAAAACACATGTCGATGTCCTCTTTAACACCTTCCACGTTTGCAGACGTTTTCCCATTAAGATGATGTTGCAGCGAATGATCATTAGAGGGTTCATGAGGCACCCAAACACCTTCTTTGTGGAGTTTTCCCATATTCCTTAGATGTTTACGCATTGTTTCATGAGAGACATGCAATTTCAGGTCCATTTCAAGAGTGTATTGCCTTGGGTTAGACCCAACAAGCGTCTTCAGAGCATCAATATCAATTCAAACATGTCGGCCCCTGCCATCACAGTTTTAAGACTAAAGTTATCTGAACGAAATTTGCTGAACCATAAGTTCTTTATTTCCCATGGTATTTCTGCAGTTTGTATCGTGATTTACTTTTACAGCGTGGAAAACGAAACTCTACATCATTGTTTGACTTCACAATAACATGTGAATTCCTATGCATTTTCTTCTTGGACCATTTCTTTTCACAACGAAGACACCACGTTTGGCACTGCACGTTCAAAGCTAAGTTATAGTTTCATAAATGCATGGCTCTACAAGGAATGCAGTTGATAGATATTCCCTAGAGATATGTGCATGTTTGGGAAAGAGGACTGTGGTAACTAAGAAAGTCTCTCTATATATATATGTGGTGAAAGTTGTAGCTCTTGGCTGTAATTGACGGTCGTTAGCTGATAGAGATCCAGGTTGTGTGATTACCAGCTAATTCTGCAAATGGTTTACTCCGTCAATCAAGCTTTATATGGCCTTCATATATGTTATAGAAATATGTTCATTCACGTGTTGCTGTGAATCCTCCTTTTATTTTGCTTTTTCAACATCATTATGAGGTTTTCTGAATAGTATTAACTTTAGCATGTATAATTATCCTTCTTGACAGGTTATTTCAAATTTGATGGTCACATTAATCAAGTTACCTGTATGTGTCTCTCGATCTCGATGTTCCATTTTACTCGCATGTTCTTAGTTGTGATCCTCTATCTTTCTTTAAGATCTCTCGGAAATTTCGGGTATTTCTTTTCAATGTTTATTAGTTTTATACTGCAAAATTCTCTGTCACGCTATTGATAAAACCCTTTATCGCTAAGACGAACCACTCGCTATTTTTACAGGTGTAATAAAATATGAACCTCGCCTTCTAACCTCACTTATTTAACCGCCCATTTTATGATATGTTCGAAGTTTATAGCATAAAATTAGGATTGCTTTTACAATGTAAAACACAAAAATGCTTGGATCAGAAAGATTTGTTTTGTAATTGTTGAAATCTTCACTCTGATTATTAGCTTGGCATTATCTTTTTGCCTTTATTCATAGAAAATATCAAACTCAAGCTGTATATGATACCCTTACACATTTTGTAAGAGCTTGGATTGTTTAAATCCAGTTTTTGTATATGTGTAACATTAGTAATTATAAGTGGTTTTCATGTTAGGTCTTGTGTTGCTAAGCACATAATATATTAAAAGAAATTAACAGATTAATTTTGGTAATTCCTGAAATTAAAATGGATAATGGCAAAAAACAGCTACAGAAAAGCTATGCGCTTGCATATATGCAGTATTTTTAAATATTTTGTATTTTTCTTTTTAAAACTATTTCAGCCATTCTTGTTTCACACCTTTTCTTAACAAATGTGTTTAATTAGCTTACTGAATCAGCTGCCTGTACGTTAGCATTAAGCGTTTCTTTTTAATTGAGAAAAAACGTAAAACGATTATTTATCTCGATGTGGACTCAAAAAACATAATTTCTTAATTGGACTTTTATTCAACTGAAAACAACGTTTTCTATGTCATGCATATAGCTTCTTAAAATTGATGTATTTCGTATCTGAAGTGACTATAAATTTTATTCACATATTTTCAATCATCCATTCATTTGTTCGACATGAGAACTCACTCTTGATCGATCAATCCCCCCCCCCCCGTAACTTTTGTTTAATAATGTACTTCAAGTATATACTATGCCATATACGAACGCGAAGTATTTTATATAGAAATGACCATTTGTTATTTTCTTCTCAATGTATTACATAAAATTTGCATATTTAGAGATATTGTATTTCATACGCCATCTGTCGACACTTTCGTGAATGTAATAAGATGCTGATCGACCAAGAACTTTATGCATCTTAGTATTTTTAATAAAGAATCAAATCAGTTAAAATAATTACATTATTATTATTATTGCATTTAGAAAGTTCAGATCTCATAAAAAGTATTGTGATTTTGTCAGTCATTAAGTTAATTTCAAGTGGCTGCTCCCATAATTTCGATAATGCTAACCTTCAAAAGCGAATTAAAATTTTATATGTTTTTATCATAACAGTTATCTAATGTGAATATATGATTTAAAACAGTTTATAATTAACATTTTATTTATTGAGAATTTTTAAATAATAAAAACAACATCCAACGACCTACATTATTATTAAACAAGCAAATAAAATAGTACACTAAACACAGACCCGTTATGAATAGTTTAAATTGACCAGCAAACACTACTTAAGATAATAAAGGAACAAAAACTCAACAGATATGAGCCCCTAAACAAGTTAATAAACTTTCTGATAAACAAGAATTTATTTAAATCAATCTAATGCGTCACAGTTAACTTCTGTACACTCTTGAAAAGGGCTAGAAAAATATAATGCGCAGTAGAGAAGAAAGTAACATAAATTTGTGATTATGACTCTCTTAAAGTAAGCACAACACTATGAAATACTTATTTCAGTCATAATCGAATGGAGACTGTGAATCCAAGGATTCATAATTCGCGGCAATAAAATTAAAAAGGGTCAGCATTATGGAGACATTAATATGTTATAAAAATGACGGTCATATTCCACTATTCGGTCAGATAAGTGTAGCCGAAGAGTTGGCAGTGGGTGCTGTAGATTAGCTGCCTTATTTCTAGTCTATAAGTTAAAAAATATGTACAGCTATGCACAGATACGTCTTCGTGTAGCTTAGCACGAATATTCCGAAGCAAATAAACAAAAGTGATGGAAAACGTTTAACCTTATGTAATTTAAAAGTATAAGTTTTCTTACATGATTACACGGTAATGGGCGCACTATGTAAGCTATAACCAGCACGTTATGTCACATAAAGAAAGCAGCACCTTCACAACAACTTTGTCCACTTTGAACTTAATAACGGGATTGATCGCCGTTCTTATATTGCTCTATTTGTTTTGTCTGGTCTAATTACAAAGTTGCACGATGGGTTGTTTGCGCTGTACCCTGTTAAGGCATCAAACTACGAATTTTAGCGTTATAAACTATGCGGAATATCACTGAGCCACCACAGTTGAAAGTGTGGAGTGTACTTAACGGCGCTGCAGCACAGACCTCAAATCTTTACATCCACAGCTTGGAAAGTTAAATATTACTCGATGCTTGGGTCATTGAGATATAATAAGGACCAGAACAACAAATTGTTACGACAGCGGAAGTTACGTGACGCTGATGGCGCATGCGTGACTGAATTTCTCGAATTATCGGGGAACCCTGAGAATTTTGGAGAAGCTTCTTTGTTAGTATATCAGCCTAGCGAGAAAAGCCAGCGGGATGAATGTATGATAAAACAAATAGTAGTCACGGTGAGTTTCGGGTAATTTAAGATTCTGTTTCGAGCTAGTGTGTGTTTTGCACTTGTAGAGAGCAAAATTATCGAGATTGTGAATCGCTGTGAGTTATAGCATGTATTATAAAAGTTATTAAGTTTAAAGTGACGAGAAACGTACTGACTGTGGAATTACTTTGTACTAAAAGTTTGTATCGAGAAAGAATAAACTGGTTTAATCAAGAAAGAACTTGTATCACTGAAGTTCCTCGGAAAGAATTTCTACCGGAAATTAACAAACAAGCAGATATGTAACAATATCAACATAGCTACATATGTTTTCCCATTTAACAATAAAACTCCGTTTAGTGTCTCTAATTTAGAACTTTTCAATACTGAACTTTTCTGATAGCACGTTGTTTGAATTAATTACTGAAAGTCATTTGTGTTTATATAAATACTTAATAGCTGTTACTACAGAATATCCTATATCATCAATACGTACTAATTTCTACAAATCAAACACTACTTACAATAGCTTTAAAAGTATGTTCGAAGTCAGCAAGACCAAATGGTGAGAGTTTAATTGCTTTTCTCACCTGATGACACAGTATAGGTTATAGAATTTTATTTTTCTGCAAACAGTTGTTTTGATATTCTCTTTCAGCAATCAATCAAGAAAGGAGATATAATGTTATATAAGCAGTAGCATACAAAGAAATAGATACTTTACTTGTGTATAAATATTAGAAATATATCCATGTATGGTAAAGCTTGACTTTGATAATTAAAATAGAACCACCATTTCTGTGCAACTAATCATACTTCACGTTCGTTTGTTAGAATTATTTATGGAAAATTTTTACCAATTTTTAGTATTTAAGCATAAGTTACATGTAGAAACGAACGTAAGCTCCGAGAACTTCAAACTTAGAATATGTTTAGCTCTTTCATTTTCTTTCTTGATTTCATGACCATAACTTTTGAACGTTTTATACAATAACTGCCCCCCCCCCCAGTGGCACAGCGGTATGTCTGCGGACTTACAACGCTAAAAACCGGGTTTAGATACCCGTGGTGGGCAGAGCATAGAGAGCCCATTGTGTAGCTTTGTGCTTAATTACAAACAAGCAAACAAACAGATACAATAACTCTTGAACGTTATATACAAATTCATAACAGTGATGAGAGTTTCGTGTCAGATGGCCTATTTAGCTAGCTGTACAGAAATGGACTGGCTATACATTCTGGCGTAAGACAAGAACAAGGCGGAGTAATTTACTACATTGTCGTTAATAGCCAAGCATAATTCGGTGCTAAACTATGGCGTAATAAGTCTTATAAAAACAGTTGGTTTCTCAAATACAGCATATACTTGTATGGTCTGTGAAACAATACAGAAGTTTTTTTTTTCTTTTAGTTTAAGAAAGTTAACCTTGTCCAATAAATGATTTTCACAGTTACTCGCGTTTAGCGCAGTGCTGAATGTAGAGCATGAAGATAACTGACTTTGGAATGCTTTGACTATATTTTTAAGCCAGTCGTACATTTTAGTATTTCTGGACTTTCCCACTGAGAGTATCTCTGGAGATTTCCTTAGATCTATATTAATGTATTTTCTCTGGTAGTATTAATCTCGCAGAAATGTATAAATCGTATGTTATGTCTTCCTTACTTTTGCTAGTGGGATGATCAGGTGAAATGGGTAAAAAATGCACTTTGGGAGAGTTGGCCCTGTTCAAATAAATATATAATGGTTGATTCTCTCAATCGTATTCAGATTTATTTTTATATAGATGACCACATAGAGAGAGAGAGAGAGAAAAAAAGAGAAATTATAGCATCTTACGTTCTTGTGCTTGAACTGGGTTATTTCTTTTGTATTTGTGAGCTGTTCGATGCACTAATTTTTTGTTTTATTATGAAATATATACCCAGTCTTTTTTTTTCAGTTCAGTCAATTCAGATTTCAGTTTAACTCTGTAATGCAATTCCTACGGAACCTCTAGTTAAATCGAGTATATTATTCTTACTTGCAGGAAGTATATCTAGCTGAAATTATCATATCTGTTTTTGAGCTACTATAGCAACACAGAGCGAAAAAAACAACGCTAACTGCATTCAACCCACTCTCAGAAAGCAATATATAAATAGCTTTGTATATTAATTAAACAAGCAATACAAATGTTGAAATGTATCCATTTAACAAACCCTATGAAGTTTTATCACAGCTAAATAAAGATAAAACCAATGCTTATAAGATTCGCTGCAATAAGTGGTGTAAGGATGAGCAAAAGTACATCCTTCCTCCAAAATAATAGGTCCGGCATGGCCAGGTGGTTACGGGTCGCGAGTTCGAATCCCCGTCACACTAAATATGCTCGCCCTTTCAGCCGTGGGGGCGTTATAATGTGACGGTTAATCCCATTATTCGTTGTTAAAGAGTAGCCCAAGAATTGGCGGTGGGTGGTGATGACTAGCTGCCTTCCCTGTAGTCTCACACTGCTAAATTAGGGACGGCTAGCGCAGATAGCCCTCGTGTAGTTTTGCGCGAAATTCATAACAAACAAACCAAAAAAAAAAAAAAAAAAAGATTCAGAAAGACCGTATTGGCTAATGAAAAACGTAGAATTTGATTAGGAAAGATGACGTAAATGAACACTATATAAGTCAGCAATATAATGACTAGAAGAAACATTGTGCTGGTAATCCTAAGAAACATTTAATATTCCGGATACTTTACATCAAATTCTGAAAATATCAGCGAATTAAAGTATGATAAATAAAGATAACACTCGTTTGAAACTACACAATAAAGTAAAATGAAAACGTGTGTATGTTTTCTTATAGCAAAGCCTATCCGGCTATCTGCTGTGTCTACCGAAGGGAATCGAACTGCTGATTTTATCATTGTAAATCCGAAGACTTACCGCTGTCCCACCGAAAGACATGAAAAAAAAAGGTGACAGATGAAGTGATAAGTTCTGAAATAACTTTCTCTAATTATTTGTATGTATTTTTTTTTCCAAAGTATCATGTGATCTGCTTCAGGGAATCTTTTTTTATACGGAATAAACAAGACAACAAAAATTAACAATACATAGTTCACGAAAAGAAAGAAAAATACTAGACTTAAATGAATCAGGGTTTAAAAAGATATGTTACAAATAATCATCATAGATTTTCTTGGTTTCATAACTTAGCGCAAGTTAGTTACACAAGGGCTACTTTTGTATAGCCGTACCTAATTTTGAAGCGATAGTCCAAAGCAGTGTTCCCAAAGTGTGGTACGTGTATCTCTGGTGGTACACGAGATGATTTTAAGTGGTACGCGGACGACTTTTTTATTTTAATAGTTATATATTTATTTTAATGTGTATTAGAAAAAATTCTAAGAAAATAATTTTTTAACCAGGTTATTATATAATCTTCCGACAATTAAACATTGGCTATTATTCAGAGGGCGTAAGCGTCATCTGGTCCGCTCATTGGCTAGCCGCTATTCAAAGAGCATGCGCGATGACACACCAAGAACCATGTTCGTTAGTTAGTGTTAGAAGAAGATTCACATTTTATGATTATGTGTCTGTGCTCTGTTTTTTCTTCTTCTTTTGAACCCATCATGGATTAGTGGTTAAAAACGTTATATTTATTATTACTTGTAGCATGAATTCTGAAGTTATTTAAATACTAAATCCAAAGTAAAATTTAACTACTAATTTTAAATTTATCAGTTAACTCAATTCCAGGCTATTTGAAATTCTAATACGTAACTGTTCCATGTTCAAATTTACATCAAATGTACATCTAACTGAAATCTTGGTTAATCTGTTGTTAAACGGTAAGAACTATTAGTATTACTAGAATCTTTGTATGTGAACAGCTCGACAAATTGCTGACAAAGCTGAACAGTTTCTAATTGGACCAAGAAAACTGAAGGAACAATTATTTTAACTGTAAATAAAATAAACCGATACACTGAAAAATACAGTCATTAATTTATTGAGAAAGGAGGTGAAAACTGAGAAAGTCAAATGACTACTCTCTAACAAAGAAACAAAACTTGCTGGGTGAATTTCAACCAGTATACAGTCCAGTTATATTATTTTAGAATCGGTACCGAATATAAATGTCTTGGGCTGAGTTATAGATATTTAATATGGTACTATAGCTCAACATTTTAAATTCTCATGCTGTTAAGTTATGAAACAGCTTTTAAAAATCACGATGTATACGTGTATATTCGCCTGGAGGTATACTGAGTACTGATATAAATTTTTTCAGAGATTCATCCCTGACTTTTTGTGTCATTCAGAATAGTCAAGCTAAAGTAGTCTTTCAAGAATATTTATTACTAATGTATAGCCCATCAAAAATGATGGGGCAAGTATTAACTCCCCCACCCCATAGTATACCCTAACCTCACATTTCGTAGCTAACTGAATTAAATACATTTTCCGAAATCAAGCTTGACAAACAAAGAGGCAGACATGTGCGGTCGAGGCAGTCAAACATCGTAAATTCCTTTGCGAGCCAATCAAAATTAAGATCATTCATGAAATGAATTCGTGGCGTATTCATAGTATGATTATTGGTACAAATCAGTTACATTAACAACTTATAATATATAGAAAAGCCAGTGTATTTTGGTAATACTACCTTCCAACAATGGCCTTTATGTCATGTTGCTGAGCAACAAAAGTATAACCTAATATTGTTGTTAGTCTATGTACTGAAAGTATAAAAGGAAATGTATAAACAATAAAACTGGGAAAAATATTTGTTGATTTTTGAATTTAGAGTCTTGTTTTTTTATTAAAACGTTGGTGGTATAACAGAAAATAGCTTAATTCAGAAACGATTTTAGTTTAAAATTGAATCGATAATTTTACTTTCAAGGCTAAGTGATCCCACACTACGTCTTTACTTTTAGACTTATTACATAAACACTCACTACACAGCACTTTCCCCCTCCCCTCACGGCCCCCTTGTACCATGTCACTAAAATTGTAATGGGTAGACAGTAACCGAACCTTTATATCTGGATAAATGCATTTTGGCTTTTATGACTACTACTCCCATTTCGAGAAATTAAGCGTGATGTGACGTGACACACCCTTGCTTTTATATAGGTTAGATGTTGCAGTGACATATACTGTTAAAAAAATGGCACCGATAATGATGTTTCACTATGCAACTAAAAAAATATAACTGGCCGAACATGACGATATGTCTAATTATTTCAAAATAATTTCAGCTTTACATTCAACTTATTAAATGAATTGAAAGTTTCATCGATTTGTGTTAATGATTGTGCACATTAGAAAAATATATGAACCCAAAAAATCATTTCTATTATTGGCATATTCAAAGCGTAATTGCTTACAAGAAGCCGAAACTATTAGGAAGAAAAGTCTTGTATTTTATTTAACATTGGAATCATAGTAAGTAATAAAATGTCTCCTAGATGGCGATACTATATAAAAACGTTTATTTGCCCAATACATTTTAATTCGGTGAGGAACGGAAAATGAAATAAAAAATAGGGCTACTTAATGGAAACCACATATATTCATCTTTTGTGGCTCAATCTAGTAATAGTATATTGCTCCTTTACTATATAAAGTACTTATTTTAAACTGAAGCTAACTTACCGCCTTCAGATGAAACTTTTGGTGATCAATTGACAACAGAAGAATATTCATAAAACTTTCCAATTAAAAAAAAACTTTTATAAAACCTTCACTTGAGCAAACATGATAAGATGACTTATGTTAACTAATTTTAATAACTTTTATAAAGTTTCCATGCATTAAATTGCGTGTATTGTGCACTAGCAATTTGGGTTTTGGTTTGTTTTGAATTTCGCGCAAAGCTACACGAGGGCTATCTGCACTAGCCGTCTCTAATTTAGCAGTGAAAGACTAGAGGGAAGACAGCTAGTCATCACCACCCATCGCCAACTATTAGGCCACTCTTTTACCAACGAATAGTGCGATTGGCCATAACATTATAACGCCCTCATGACTGAGAGGGCTAGCATGTTTGTTGGGGCGGGGATTCGAACCCGCGCCCCTCAGATTGCGAGTTGAGCGCCCTAACCACCTGGCCAACAATTTGGGAATAGAAAAGAAAGAGATCACACTTTTCCCTTCTGCTTGCTTATACCTGTATTAATGTGTACAGTATAATCTTAAATGGAACACTAAGGGTTAAAAAGTTGTTTTATGTATTGTTTATTTCGGTTATAATAGTTTTTATCTCAATATTTCATGGTTAAACCGATTATTGGTTAGGACTTTTTTACTAAAGTCGAAGTGGTAGAAGTGACCTGATTGCTACTATAGAGGATATTGTGAACTAGAAACTCTTTCTGTATGTAGGGGCTAAGTGTGCAGTTGATCACAATTTGTGCACCTGTAAAGCATATTTGTGCAGTTGAAAACTCATCTATATATGTAAGTTCAAGTGGATAAATATAATATATATATATATATATATATATATATTTAAGATTATAAAATTTCATTCCAGAGTTGATAAATAAATGTATTTATTAGAATATTCTTCATTTTTTGGATCATTTGTTTCATAATTGTGCAGTTGGAAAAATCCTTACGAAAAGCTCTGCGTCTATAAATTTGAAGTGATAGACTAAAGAGAAAAGGAGCTAGTCAATATCACCCACCGCAAAACGTGGGCTACTTTATTATCAACGGAAGTGAGATTCGTCGCCATATTATAACGCCCTACAGCTGATAGGGCAATCTGTTAGAGGACTAGTTTGATTCATGAACCGCAGATTACGAGTCGAGTGTCCTAATTGCCAGGCCAAAGCGTAGAAAACGAATGCAAAAGAACGCTATAGAAAAATCAGAAGGCGATGATATACCTACTATTACTTGCAAAAACAAAGTAATTTCAAGTGTAATACATAGACGTCGTAACTCGGGAATGGGCTCTTGTCCCCAATAATTAAATTGGGGCTCGAATGTCATTGCCCCTTAATATTTTGCTGAGAACAAGATGTTTAATATAGTCTATTTCTATATAGTCGGCTGACTTTTGCAGCCAAAATGAAATTAGTCTACAGTTCTTTGACAAATTCTAAACATTATGCTGTTAGTAACTTATTGTGTATCTGTATAATGTGTATGTTGGTGTCTGAAACATTCTTATTGTCTGTATTTGTTTGTTTGAAATTGAGCACAAAGTTACACAACGGGCTATTTACGCTCTACTCACCACGGGTATCGAAACCCATTAATCTTATGAGTGGAAAAGTATGTTAAGATGTAGTATCTTAACGATGAAAAAATTTCAAACAATGTACAGCAAAATGAAAAAAAAAAAAACAGTTGGAAGAATGAAGCCTCAATGTTTTTCGTGAAAGCCCGAGACACCAACAAGCTCTGAAATTGCACTCTAAGCCAATTTGGAGCAACGCCCTCATCCACGAGGAAAAACTTATGATTACCAAAGAGAACCAATCGACACAACAAAGCCATTGGGATGAAGTTGATCAAATCTCAAGGAATCATTATTAAAAATAATAAACAAGGACTTGAAGCTGACGAAAGACGAGTCCGAAGTTAACGGACTTCCAGCCACATTACGAAATCAAATGCTGTTTCCATGAAAAAGTTGCGCGGAGAATACAGATTCAGACGAATCAGATTTGACCACATACTTATCAAGTTCCCTGATGTAGCTCCAACAGGCTTTTATTCATTTGGTTTGTTTAAGGTAGCCTTGGAAGCCGATGTCCACGTGCAGTGAAAGGTCTGTGGAAAGTTTGTCAAGATATTTCGCCTGTAACTGACATCGCCATCTTTCGCAGAACCTTCTTATAATGGAAATCGCAGTGTTGGGCAGTAGCACGAAATCATGGGCATTAGACTAAATATAGTCGAAGATATTTTGAATTAATTCTAAGAGAAACACAGGATTTGACCTATATTAACCATCAGTATAAGTCATTTCACTATCTTCTTTCCTACTTGAAAAAAAAGAAAAGAAAAAATATTTGAACCATTTGCTGGAGAAAAGTATATTCTGTTGCTGCATGCCGCATACTTTAATTTAGCGTGACCTGTTAGAAGAATCCTTTTTCTCCGCTTCGTTTTGTGACAGTGTTGTATTTGATATGGGATACTTTTTAACCAATGCTACTTTCCATTGTTACTTGACTTCCGGTGGCTCAGCGGTTAGCTCACGGTAAATAATCGAAATTCGATACCCCTGGTGGGCACAGCCCATGGTATATTTTTGTGCTTAAAGATAAAAAAAACCCATTGGTACACTAATTAACGTTAACTACTACGCAATTGCAATGAAGTATGGTTTATTTTATTAGAGATGAAAACTATGGAAAACAAGGAAATTAACAGTAGTTATAACTCCAATGCATAGCAACTATTCGTAAAAAGAACAACCATTTTGTGAAGTACCCTTTATTTTAACTTACTTAGAAAGGAAAGTGAATAAAACTTAGCAGGAATATACAACTATGTGGATAATGCTCTGACATGAATTTGAATTTTAAAATATATCTTAACCATTACATCCGTTGGTACATGTTAACAATGTGGTTGTGTTACAGGGTCGAGAAACGATGCTTTGCAGCAGTATATAGAGAGCAACACTATGTACGGTATTTCCTGGAGAAGAACTGTTTCAATAGAAGAATACTTCCTTTTTAGGTCCGTTATTATAACAAGCCACATTATCCTGTGCACAACGTCTCGTGATGATATAATTGGAGATCACACCTCATGGCTTTCCAACGGCCTGTAGTGTAGCGATTGCAACAAATGTGAGAAGTAAGGACGTGAAAAGACGATGGTGGGGGAGGGAGTTAAAGGGAGGAAAAGAAATGGTAAGGGTTATTGGATCTTCCTTTCGTTTATCAGTCCCGCAAAATGACGGCATCATTTATCTTAATCGTTTGTCCTACGATCTCTCGAATTTTATACACGCGCTCTTAACCATATAGTTAAAAACTTTTAAACTCGCCCATGATGCTCTTCTTTATTGTATGAAACTTACATTTTACAATATTAATTCTGTAACATATTTAAATACAGAAATGTAATTGTACCTTACTCTTGTTGCTGTTGCAATGACCATCAACATTGTGGGTAGGTTCAGATTCGGTTGTGTGTTTATCTGTGAATACAGGTTTTGAGGGAAGCTTACATTACGTACAATTTAATAACCGCTTGGTAAAATTAGAAAGTAAACTGGGTAAAGGTTTTGTCACCAGGTCATTACTAAAAGTTTATTACAAGTCGCCCCCCGCGTATGTCGGCGGACTTACAACGCTAGAAACCGGGTTTCGATACCGTGGTGGGCAGAGCACAGATAGCCCATTGTGTAGCTTTGTGCATAACTACAAACAAGCAAACAAACTATCAAATTCATGAGGAAATTGTAATAATTTTTAATGACCTAAAGGTAATATTTTAGGATGAAAGTAAGTGATTAATAGTTAGTGTCATAAGGTCATGCCTCAAAGTCATTTGCATGTTATGAAGATATCATAGCACCCTTTATCGATCTCAGGATAAAATGTCAAGGTGAAAGTTTAATGTTATCAGGTGACTGAAAGTAACTTACATGAGTTCTCCAACGTTTTCAGTCCGATACCCCCTTTTGTGAGGGTGAGTAATCAAGATGTCCTCATTTCTCATGGAACTAAAAATCAACCGATAATATCTAACACTCGAAACACACGCACACACACACACAACGCTACTACAATAAACAGTTCTAGATATACAGTTTATTTTTAAGTTATACTCTAACTTTAAGTGTTTTTAAGTTAGTTTAGGTGTTAAATGTTTTAATCCCAAAGCGTGTAAAATACTAAATTGAATGGACGGCGTGGCCTAGTTGTTAGCGGGATATGTGGTTCGTGTCGCGTAACAAACAAACAAAAAAAAAGAAGAGGGAATCCTCAATAGCCGCGGCAATTGAAATTATTTTAGGGCAGGATTAGAGGAAATTAGTTTATGAGACCTTTTTTTTCCTAGCTATATTTTAGTGCGCCAGCAGTACGAAGCGTGGGGCACGCATATACCCAATTCGATTTTATTAGTCATCAGGATCTCTACCAGTCTACCCTCAAATTGAAATTCTTTTATGCAGGATTAGGGTAAATTAATCTATGAGACCTTGAGGCGAGGTCAAATAAAACAATCTAAAGGGTTTGACCTTCTGAGTCGAAAACTTTAATTAGATCTCAAATTGGTTAAGAAATGACGGAGCTATGAGCTAAAAGTTGTACTTGAAAAAAAAGAAAAAAACTCAGAGCAGTTCTATGAGCCGTTATGCCGCGGCTAAAAACACTCTCTGTACTTTGAAGTCGTAGGTGCGTTATAAGAGTGACGGTTAAATCTTATTATTCAGTCAAGTGAGAGTAGTCCAGGAATTGGCTGTAGATGGTGTTGACTAGTTTCCTTTCCTCTAGTATATATATACAGCACTTGTGTAGATATTCGCGAAAATCTGAAATTAACTAAACATTAAAAACAGGAAATGCTTTCCTTGTTGCAAAACCTGCCAATGAAGTGATAAAGAAAATGAAGAAACTCTCTTTGAATACACCAATATTACAAAGAAGAAAACAAAAGAAAAGAAACTTTAAAGATATTTGTTGTATCTTTTGAACACTTTCGTGATCATTTTTGGAGCATTCCGTGAGCCCTCTTGGGGGCGCGACGAACAGTTTGAGATTATCTGATAAAGATAAACCTTCAAGGTGTATATATATGTGTAAAAGTTAATGTCCTCATGAGGAATTAAAATCGATTGGTAAAGTTTAAAGTCAGTAAATGGCTGATTTAATTAGGCTAAAATTCAATGTTATTGCTGGACCATGAGGGTATGGTTGGTGAACCTAATGGCCTCTAGCTAAATTGTGACGTTTAAAGTAATGGAATAACTGCTTATTTAATTAATTGGGCCAAGGCTGAGAGTCAGTTTCGTCATGAGCAGTGGTAAATTTCTAGCAAATTTTATGTACCGGTTTTCATTGAGTACTGGTTGAAAATCAGCTCCTGTACAGAGTCTGCTAATTGAACTTCAGTTAGAGCCAGATGGTTAAAGTAACTGAATAAAAACGGTAGTCATAAATGAAAGTCAGTTCTGAGTTGTGAAAGCAAGCTAAATAAAACTATTTGTAGATGCTTAAGTTGGTTTTCTCGTTTTTGTATTTGTCAGATTGCGTCAAGTCACTATGATCGTTAAATACACGTTACATTTATTTCTATTTATATCAAAAACTTAATTGCAACAAAGTGTTTGAAAATATTTCAGTACATTAAAGAAAACGAAAGAACAGTATATCATTCATCTAGCTAATATAGTTTTGTCATCGTTGACTGCACAAAAATTCTTCACTGTACCTCAACGAGATATTGCGAAAACAATGTCATTACTAATATTTCTTCGTTTAAAGATATGAAGTTCTAATTTGTTTAAACATTTATTATATCTGTTTTGTTTAGTTTCATCTAAGGCCCCTTTAAAAAAATGATTTAAGAAATATCAAAATCCAGAGTAAAATCATTGCGTTATATTTTTTGAATCTTTAGTTTGGTATACTTCTCCTTCATGCTGTAAAATTCACATCAGGGTAGCGATATGCTAAATTCATATAGGAATTTGCGTATCTATGTTGATCAGTTTCTTTCAAATATACCGAACTGCTTCGTTTAACTCTATAGGGTGATTATCAAGAACTTCGCGTATACGTTTATGTGATGTGAGTTCAATTTCCTCCGTATTCGAGCTTCGTGAAGGGTGTCTTACATCATTTACTAGAAGAAATCATGTACATCTTGTATCATTTGGTTAAAACACATGTGTGTCTTACATCATTTACTAGAAGAAATCATGTACATTACATGTATTTTCACTAAATGATGCAAGATGTACATGATTTCTTCTAGTAAATGATTTAGGATGTGCATGTTCTATCTATTATAGGATGTAGATCCTTACATTTCCATTAAACGATGCAACAAGGAATATTCGTTTACATTATTTATGATAAACAGATTCTGTAATAAGTTTTCCGAAATTTTAAAATAAGCTTACAAGAATTATTTGTAAACAATATATCAAAATATTACATGTTTTAGCAATATCTATATAGCTGTTATGAAATTCTAAACTTATGGAAATAGACTGGATTCATCATTAGCCAACATGCCGTGCTTAAATACTACGACTAATACACTTGATGATAGTGGCATAAGTAGAATGTGCTAACTAAATGACGATGTTTGATTGAAATCGTACACTTTTCCATTTATTAATATTAACAACACTAACAGATATCTTGAACGTATGTATTATATTCTCACGGATTTAACTTTTTAAGACAGGAAGACACTTCCACAAAGGGAAAAGTCACACAACATTTGTTACCTTACTTGAATGCTTTCGCATGGGGGAAAAAACAACAAACAGACAAAAACATGAATGTTATTTATTTTAACTTTCGTAAAATTTCAAACAGAATAATAACTGCATTTACAAACCTTTAGCCAGCACAAGATTGTATTTTAAAATGAAAACAAAATCTATAATAACAACATGTGTGCGTGAGTTCAGAGTAGATATAGTAACATGTTTCTTTTAAGCTACTTTAAGCTCATGCGCAGACGAAAGACGCGTTTGTTGACATAACTATAATGTAACTATGAGAAAGGAGTGTGGTGATCTCTTTCATCAGCTAGTGTCAGATGGAATCAGTATAGAACTGTCGCATTTTGTTAGATGGCTAATTTCTTTAGCTTTGTAAATCGAGCTCTTAAACATTAAAGTGATTAAACTGAAGTTAAAGCTAATTTTTCTCAGTTATCTGTAATTTCCTGTTTGAAAATTTACAATTATCAGTAAATGTGCCTTGACCTTCGAAGTCAGAAATTACTTGACGACACTTTTAAAGGTCAATTTTTGCGATAGTCGTTTGTTTAATAAACACCTGCACGCGAACGTCAGTCAACAAGATTTGGGATATGAAAGTTTCTTCCACTGACTCGAAGTCTTTGTTACCATATTACCTTTAAAATTATAAAGAAAATGACAAAAACACTCCCGCAATTTCGAAATTGATACTAGTAAGAAGGTACCACGTTGATCAAATTATCCGCTGTTATTGTAAAACTAGTGAAGACATAATTGGATATATAGACATATATATATATATATATGGAACTTAAACTAAAAAGTAACATCGATCGCTGCTTAAAAGCCATTTGACTGAATAACTTCATCTTTGAATGTTTTGAAATAATTCAAGATGGGCGATTACGTAAACGATATATCTAATCCCGAAATTAACAACTTTTCAGTAAATGGAAGCTCTCCAATTAACACCCCTAGAACAAATACTGTTGCCCCTGCAGTATCTCCAAATCATGATCTACCTGAACGAGGTAATTGGACTGGAAGACTTGACTTTTTAATGTCCTGCGTAGGGTATGCCATTGGACTGGGGAACGTCTGGAGATTTCCTTATTTATGTTACAAGAATGGAGGAGGTACAATTTGTTATTATTGTTATTACATTGAATTCTTAACCTGTAATAGTAGTTTCATACTGTAATTCTCTGTTTTAATTAATCACAGTTATATTCATGCAATAAGTCGTTTAACTCTGTTATTTATCTTCCTTTGTGATATCTATAGATTGACATGTTTTTATCAACTTCTGTATTTATAATGTTTGCTAGGCTTAAGATTAATTGGCAATTTTAAGTGTAACGCATCTCACGTACCAATTGCGAGAACAAAAATACAAACAAAAAAGATAAATCAGTCAATTTCGAAAAATCTAAATCCGTCTTGGGTTTCATTAAAAAAGAACTTTAACAATTAAGCATCGCCAAACAGATAATGAAAATTGAAATCTCTGCAGTTGTATTTGGAAGCTGAAATTTGTTGGAGAATACGTAGGATTATGGTCACCCCCTCTCTCTCAAAGTGGTTTAAGTTAGTTATTTAATTTTGATAATATCAGAATCAATCTAACTCGATTATTCACTAAATCAAGCAAAATGGGTAACAACAGAAGTAATAAAAAGCTAATTTTGGTCATTAAAAATAAACTACTGAATTGGTTATAAGAGAACGAACGCAGTTTTGGTTACAAAGACAAAAGTCATTCGTAAGTATATGTATTGGTTACAAAATGTACTGAAGACAAAAGTGTTAAATTATTGTTTTGGTCAGAAAAGTTTATATATTCTACCCTTTTTTTGGTCACATAGACAGAGCTGATAAAGTATGAAGTTATCGACAAAAGTACTTATAGTTTTGGTTATGAGGACAGGAATATCAAATTACTATTTTGTATAAACAAAAGCTCCTAAAGTACTCTAGTGTAGTGAAGTATTAAAGTACTGGTCATAAGTTAAAATATTATAGTGCTATATTGATCATAATAACACAAGTATAAATACCGTGTCGATCATAAGGAAAAAAATATTCAATCCCACAGTGGTCATAAAGAGAAAACTACTTATACCACGTTAGTTATCGATGTGCTGACCCTAATGTTTCAAGTACTAAAGCATTTTATAGACCACATTTCATAAGTAGTGAGGAAATCTTTACGTCATTGCAACATAAATATTAAATCATCTATAGGTAACAAAAGCATAATTGGTAATACTTTATATTTAATAATCATGATTATAAATACTGAAAACTATATTTCATGACACATAAACACTAAAGTCCTAGATACATCATTACAATGTAATAAATTACTAAAATAATATCATAGCAGTATATACAATGAATCATTAGAGTAATTATATATCATAAGACACTAAAATACTAAAGTGCTAAACATTTATATGATGTTGTTAAGGCAGAGAGAAAGATGCTACATGTTAATCAATCAGAAATCTACTGGAGACAAAGTATCTGAGAACTCAGTTTCTTGTAACAATAATCACAACTTTACCATTTGCTAACAAAAAAGAAAAATATTACCTGGCTTTAATGAAAGTAGCAGTTTTTCGTTAAGTAATAATGAAACAAGAATTATCTGATTTTATTTTAGTGGTAAAAATCTCCTAAATATCAAACTGCTATCATTTCAGAAGTTTGGTTTGGTGCACTAAATGCATTTATACATTTAACGAATTTATTCAATTTTTATCTTGATATACAACTAAAACAGTGTTAAAAAACGAGAACCAACACTGTTGAAACTACTCGAGTTTTAGAACACTTTCAAGAGTTAAAATAATTTCTAAACTGACGGTGGTGTATAAGTTTTTTAGGTGTATTTATAGCATATACGAAAAAACAGAACACAGCCTTTTTTAAAATCATAAATTCTTTCGCACTTTTCCTGCGATAGGGGATACGGAATTCATGCCAGTAAAACACCCATATTTATTAAATAACTAAACTGTATCCTTTTAGCTGCTACTAAAAACTATGGTATTTGTGGTATTGAGGATATGGGTGCGGAGAACTGCAAACAACATCAGCAATTATCCAATGTCCCGCCGTACTGAAAAAAATAATAAAAGAATAATACAGAAGTAAGGGACGAAAGATGCATGTAAAGTTAGACAAAGAAGGTTACATAATATACTACTTATGTGTCACTGAGTAAAACTGCATTGTGGGGATTCTAATCTAGGATATATGTTTATTACACTGCTATTCTTACGAGTAAATACTTTCACCAAATATGTAGAATAAAAAGAAAAACGTTTTTTGGATTGTATGCCCGTTAAGCACTTGCTCTCTTCAAGTCCATTTCATTTATACTGGTTTAACTTATCTTAAGCTTGCGTCCGAAACTGTATTCTTATACTGCCACGTAATTAAAGTTATTTTAATGTGTTTTTTCTCCTTGTTTATCTTGTTATTAGTTTTAAGTAAAAAGTTTGAGTTAGATTGCGATATTGTTCTTATTCTGGCCCCCTTTTCGATGGTTGCATTTATTTATTTTTGAGTTCATTCTATTTCTTAAACTGAGGCCCCCCAGTGGCACAGCGGTATGTCTGCGGACTTACAATGCTAGAAACCGGGTTTCGATACCCGTGGTGGGCAGAGCACAGATAGCCCATTGATTAACTTTGTGCTTAATTCCAAACAAACTGTTGCGTCAGCGAGGTCACGTGACTAGTATCACGCCACCTGTTTTCTAGAAATATCCTGTTCCTTCAAGAATGCCCTAGCACTTACTAGATATGTGTTAGTCTTGTTTATATATATAAGACGTTGACAACGTGACGGGACATCAGGAACAGTGTAATGAGTAATTGAATGTATGCGGACAAAATATTGTTGGCCACGTGAGATATAGCGTTTGTTATAGCGCGACTGTTGAAATTAAGTGTATCGTAAAGTTGTATTCGGAAAGAATAAACCAGTTTTATTAAGTAAGGACTTGTGTCGCTAAAGTTTCGTCGGAACGAAGTTACGGAAAATCAACTAACGAACGGAGACGTAACAAAACAAACAAGCTTAAACTGAGATTTCAATAGTAAGATTAGGAATTTTCATGGATTGTTTGTTTGAGAAGGACGTTTCAACTGTAAACTAAGATAATATTTATTGGTCATCAATTTTGAATATAGATTCATCTTGTCCTCATCGTTGACTGTGTTTGAACACACTTTGTATTGAATGTATCAGTTTTGTTGAAATACATGTTTGACAATTTCAAGCAAAGCTACACAAAAAACAATCTACAGCCGTCCCTAATTTGGCACTGATACACTAGAAGTAAGACAGCTAGCTAGTCAACGGCAGCCATTGCCAATTCTTCGACTAATCTCGTCTAACCGAACAGTGGGATTTGATTGCCACTCTTATAGTGCAGCCGAAGCCTTAAAATTTGGAGGACATTTTTGTGGCAACGCGATTCGTACTATAATCTTACATTATCAAATATGTAGATGTTTTTTATCGGCACATCAACGAAATGATTTAAAAGATATATTAAATAAGGATATCGTTCTATACGGGTCCAAGTTCATCTATTTCTTTCTAAAACAAACAAAAATATATATTTGATTTGTAATAAAGAATAAATCCCAATTATCAATAAATGAAAGCTAGAACTTAAAGTTTACGACTGTTTATGTCACCATATAACAGTGACAGTATTTATACATAGCATTGTATTTTTTACATACACAGTTAAATGCAGTGTGTGTAAAAACAGGAATATGAAGGCCAAAATTCTGTTATTTATATAGTCCATATGTAAAAGTAAAACTAATTTACAGCTACCTATATCACTCCGCTGATATGCACTAGTAGTAGCCTTATTAGATTATTAATTAGTTACTTTACATATTTTGAATAAAATTTATATCCAGTTTCCATAAGGAACTCTCTAATTCACAATGATCCAGGCATTGAAACAAGCACCCACGCACGTGCACACTTACTGCTGTAGTATTACCAGGTAAAACTGATTTCCTCGCAAGTTATGACACTTATGACGGAAAACTTGTGAAGTAACTGTAATTAACTGAATTCTCCAGTGAATTGAATAAAGAGACTGTACAAGTTGTCAAGAGTAAACACAATCTTTATAACACCAAAAACATAAAAAAGCACTGTGCGTTCTTATGCAGAATTGATCTCCGCAAAAATAAAACAGGATGGTTTCAATATGTAGTCTTCACTCGAAAATAGAAATGAATCAAGAAAGTGCACTTGAATTCAATAGATAAAGTCAGTTCTTTTATCCAATCGATAGCGTCACTTTGTGAGTTTGTTCATTCGTAGCATTTGCAAGCAGAGCGACCCTTTCAACACGGATGTGCGATGTTACTGCAAGATCCCCTCGGGAAGAATAGACGTTATCTGCTACAGAGTTTCTTTTGAATTTCACGCAAAGCTACTCTAGGGCTATCTGCGCTAGCCTTCCCTAATATAGTTGTGATAAACTAGAGGGAAGGCATCTACTCAACGTCACCCACCGCCAATTCCTGGTCTACTCATTCTTTTACCAACGAATAGTGAGATTAACCGTCAAATAACGGCTGAAAGAGCGAACATGATCGGTGACGCGGATTCGAACCTGTGACCCGCAGATTGCGAATCGAGCGCCCTAACCACCAGGCCATGCCAGGTCAAAAGTATTGTTTGTATGTTGTATAGCACAGCCACACTGGGCTATCTGCTATGTCCACCGCAGGGAATCGAACACTAGATTTCAGCGTTGTAAGTCTGTAGATTTATCTCTGTCCCACTAGGGGACCGGCTATAGGTAACAAAGAAACAGAGGAACTAGAATAAGGCAACTTCTTCAGTTTTCTGGATTACGTGTTTGTGTCAAAACTGCATAGAAAAGATAAACAAACGTTTTAAAAGTTCCTGCATAACTAAAAGCAGACACAAAACGTATGATATTCCTGCATATTATACTGCTTTAAGATACGAAAAGTATCATTGCCAGTTTCAACACATGCCCAGGAAATTTAACACTGCGATTTGAAACCGGTACTACAGTTGAACTGAACATTTTAAAATCAATTTGATTTTTGAATAGTTAAATTAACTACACAACGTACGCCATTCACTATTGTAGCTACTAGCTACTTTATAATAATTAGTACACACAGATAGATATATAGATGCAGTTTTCAGTCCATCCATTACTGATTTTTTCACTCGAATTGGTAATATTGCGGAGCTTCCGTCAAAAGTTCTCAATGTAGCAAGGGTCCCATAAATAACTTTTTATTCTATTTATTTCTAAATTTCAGTAAAAGTACAGGTTTACTTAGTGAAATAAAAATAAATACATATTAGCATTTTTGTTTTCTCAAATTTGTTCTGCAGTTATTTTTAGTTCATTTAGTCTATTTATTATACAAACGAAATATAAAGAAATACCCAGAATAACCATTGTTTCAATCCGTTGTTTAAAACTGCCTGACAACAGGGTTACAAAAAGTCAGGCTAGTTATGTTTTACGCAGTCTCAAAGAGTTTTACAGGGTTAATGTGGAATATTTTTACTTTAAAACACGAAACGCTTAAACATTTGGTGGTGATGTTCGTGACTGTAGTTGATATTATTCCACAAGCTCATGCATGCACGTGCGCTTACTTTGTTGACGTCAAAGAATTTAGGACTTAAGTACCCAAGGCTTATCTTTGCAGGCAAAAGTTAACGCTTTGTTTTTGTATGAATACCCAAGATCTGTCTAAATGTTCAAACGTTTCTAAAGTAAAGTTATATTTAAATATTTTAGTTGGTCGTATGGTATCAGAATGTTTGATTATGTTCACTCAAAATATGTTGTTTAAATAAATAAATAAAATGTCTCCCCCCTCTCTCTATATATAAATGTATATATAAGGAAATAAATAGCTTCAATACTATTATTTACATTAATTACATTAATTGTTAATAGGCGATTAAAATCAGCACTATAAAACAACAATGAACTTAATATAAAATAAACATTAAGAAGTTCTGTGAAAAATACATTGTAAATCCCAGTCATCACTTTAAAGTTATAATGGATATTGTCTGTAGTAATAGCACCCAAATGCGTTGGGGATCCCATCTACTAGACAAAATCCAAACGCTGATGTTAAACTAGCCAGTAATCATGGAAAATCTATGGAGTTAAGTGTTTACACCCACAACGTATCAACTCCTACTACCTTACACTGTCTACAGCCAGTTGGGAGTAGGCAGTTACCCTTAAAAGTTCTTCTAATTCCTAAGGTAGAAATGAAATGAAACTACCCTAATACATTTCTACTATAAGTTACTTGCAACCTCTGCCCTTAAAGTTCAAATAATTCCTAAAGTATAAATGAAATGAAACCAACCTACTATAAGCTATACGTTACTCTCAATCTCCGCCTTTACAAAAGAAATGAAATTATAAAAGATTTTAAGTAAAATGATCTTAAGTAGAACTACAAGCCCTACCTGGATATTTCTTATGTAGTTCATACTCCCAACCTCCTCCCTTATTGCATCACCCTATTTTTTCTCCACTTTTCTTCAAAATCATCGTCTGTTTTGTGGCTCTAATACGTGCATGTAGGTACAAATATGTTTCATGGATGATACAATATTGTCTAATTATTACATCAGCAGCTTTATAGGTTGTCTGGGTATTGCAGCAACTGCTTTTTGGCTATAAATAGAGGTTTTTAAGGACAGTCAGTTTAGAAGCATTACGCCTACAAAGTGCGTGTGATGCTACCTAGCCATCATGGCCAATGGTTGCAAATTAACTACACGGAAAAACGCAATCATACTACTGTCGCCGTATGTTCAATTGGTCTCTCAACAGGAAGGATAAGAAAGAAATCCTTCCTCATCAATAAGACGAGGAAGATGAGGCTCAACTGGGCCAAACAGTATGCTGACTGAAGCTCAACATACATAGGTCTGATGGGGCTCACTTTGTACGACGTCGATCAGGAGAAGAGTTTTCGAATACAAGTGTGAAGCATCTGCAGAATCAGGTGAAATGGGAATGCATCTTTGGTCAGGGTGTGGGATACTTGCATTTAGTGAAAGGAACTGTCGATGTCGACAAATACATTAAGATACCCGAGACCAGGTTAAAGCCAACAATTCAAGATCATTTCAGTGTAACTAACGATTAGTCATTCGAGGATGACTCTGCTTCATGGCACAGGGATGAAAAGGTTGGTAATATACATGCATTGAATGCAGGAGGTGTGAAATACAGAGGATGTTTCACTCAACATATATTTAAAAGACATCTTAGGTTTTATTTCATTGCTTCAGATGAAGGACCATCTTAGAAGGGAGAGGATCAAGACACTATGCTAGCCAGGCAACAACCCAGATTTTAACCCTATGAAAAACTGCTAGAAGGTAATGAGTAACAAAGTACAAGAGAAGAAACTGAGAAGTACCTTGGAACTACAGGAAGCCTTAATTTTTGTGTGGCATCATGAACTCACACTTGCCTACATTCAGTATCCTGTTCACTCTATACCGCAGCGATGTCAAGGAGTTATCAACCAAATATTAAAACAAGAAACAGACTCTGTGACCACTTTTTGTGAATTACATTAGTGGTGTTATCTTTAAATCTAGATTTATTTTACTCATTTTCGTATTTCCCAAATATTTGTTGATCATCTGCTGTAGTACGTTTGTCATAGTTAATTTGTTAATAAAGATGCATATATGTATTTTGATAACTGAAATATGAGTCAGCTTACACCACACAATTTCCATAACTGTTTTACACTAGTTCTGACACTTCCACAATGCATAATCTTAAAATATTATCAGAACGAAGAAAAATGTGGACAAATTTGGGGATGCAATACTTTTTTGCTACCACTACATATATATATTTGAAAATAATACGATATTTCCTTTTAAACTTGACTAATGTATATATAGGGTGGTCCAAAATTATCTTTACGATTTTAAGATTTGATAACTAAATAACTAAAGAAATACACTGATGCAGTTTTTAACATCTTGTGCCAAGCTCAAACAGTCATATTTTTGTTTTCGCTCCCATGAGTCATGTTACCCCGTAAAATGACAACTTGCAAGAGAAGGCTCAATGCGTAATTTGGCTTTCAGACACCAAGTCAGTGACTGTGGTGCAGTGTAATTACATACACCAGTACAGGGAAGAACCACCATCAAAATCAACTATCTTGAAGAGGCTCTTGGAGACAGGCAGTGTGTTACAGTGACTGGGAGCTGGAAGGACCTCTCTAAGTGATGAACTTATTGTCTCAGCATTGCCCAAGAAAGTCGCATCGCCGTGCTTCACGAGAACTTAACATGCCAAAAACATTCCTGCTTTGTGTCATTGACAAACAACTTTATCTTCATGCCTACAAACTTCAATTGGTACAGGCACTGCAACCAAATAACAGATCACAATGCAAGACATTTGCGGTGAACCTCCTTGACCACATAGATGAAGACAAAGATGCACTGTTTAACGATGAGGCTACATTTCATACCTCGGGTAAAGTGATTCGTCATAATGTCCACGTTTAGGGCTCGGAAACCCCTCATGACATAATTGACATCGTGTGTAATAGCCAAAAGGTGAATGTATGTTGTGGTCTCATGTAACAGAATTATTATTCCTTTCTTTTACGCTGATATCATTGTTACCGTCAGTGTGTGCCTTGACATGCTGGAACATTTTGTGGTCACACAACTAGAGGAAATACAACCACGGTGAATCTTATTAAAGGATGGTGCTCCACCTCTCTGGAGTTTGTTCGTCAGGTGGTGATGGATTAGTCGGGGTGGACCAATTCCTTGGCCTCTGCGTTCGCCAAACATCACGGAGCTAAAAACCAGGATAACGAATGCCAGTGCCACTGTACCTGTGGGCATATTGCAGTGAACGTGGACTGAAATCAAATATCGGTTATACATGCTGAGAGCCATTGATGGTGTACAGATCTTCTGACATGTCAATAAAAAAAATGTTTGAGTTGGGCTACAAGGTGTTGAAAACTGGGTAGTTGTATTTCGTTAAATGGTAATTCAATAATTTCACTTATTTCCTAATTTCTAGCGCTCTATACAACATATGGTGTAACTCTTAATATCCCAACATTGAATAATATCAATAATAATTTATTATTTCAGACTCAATCTAATTTAATAAAAGACTGAAGAATGAATAATAACCGACATTAGCCTAACTTGCGTTTTGTACTGCTAAACTATTCCAAAACTGTGGAGAAATTTCCAGATGTTAAGAAGCGCCCATCCAGCTACCCTCCAGCCAATAAACATTACAAATCTCTAAAACGTTTAAATTAAAACATAACCTACAACAGCATTTTTCAGAGATCGTACTGATGTCTTAGAGGAATTTTTAACATGGTAACAGATTCATTACTAGAAGATTTTAATTCACAAATAATTTTATTTCTCAACTTGTATGGCTTTATCAGAATAGTATTATTTACACAAGTAATTTTGTCACAGACTTGTTCCCGGACGTAAGTTCTGTTTCAAGTTTATTACACAAACGACCAGAATGTTCCAAATGAAATAGCATAGATGTGAGCCGCACTATGTGACCGAGCCAAAGCCCTTGCGATATCTTAAAGTAAAAACAATTTCACATGTTTCATAGGCTTCTTGCGAAATGTCAAAAGTATAAATATAAATGGATTTACAATGATTATAGTCTATATCAAGGAAAGTGAAACAAAACAAAGCAACTTATATATCTTAAGTATCGTGAAGATATATTGATTCACTTCCGAGATACAGGAAATCCGAGCCAGTTATTCGTGAAGAAAACCGTCCAGTCATTGTCAGAGTAGATTTTTGTGGTTAAACTGTAAAGAAGAAATGTTTGTTTATTTTTATTTTTGTGGAGCATAAGCGTGTACTTACGAATTTTTACATTATGTAAATCAACATTGAAAAATCAATCATGTAACGGAATTGTAAAAATTGTGTAATTAATTGATTTTGAAGTTGTGCTAAAGATAGGTAAAATGGATAAAATCTCAGAAATAAAAGTTAGTGTGGTTATACGTCACGATACTTATTTTCTATCTCTTTTTCCTCTTAATCCCAGTAGACTGTAGCTATACTCCCAATGAAGCATTGGCAGTCGATTTGAAAGCTTGACGTAATTATAAGTGATCAACCAATTAGACATCGACACGTAACTTTCTGTTCTATATTAGCTTAATTCAACTGTTTCGGTAGCTGATACTAAAAACATGCAAGGTGTCATAAGAATTTATATTTTACTTTGGATTATTACAAGTGAATCGAAGTTGTAGAATCAATGATTTTATCCACCAATAATTGTTTTATAATATATTTTCATTCGGATAAATTTACATAATTTTTCTAAGCTTTCATGCATTTTTGCATGTAGTTCATCACGTCCATGTCTGAAGGTTGTAAACATATGCAAATCCTTTAATACAAGTAAAGGCTGCATACTAACGTGACACAGAAACTCGTAGAAGCGGCTTGAAATGGTTGAGGCATGTAACTCGTGGACATGTGGGATACCTTACTAGGGGTTTAGCCTGCGTATAAAGATGGGATATTTCCTTAGTTCTGCTTCTTGTTTCTGTGAGGTTCATCACTCTCTCTCTCTCTCTTGTTTTTGTAATCGATCTCAACAGCAAGAAGCTGGCCAGAATTTTGGGGATATTACATACTGTGTGAGTAAATATTTTGTTTTTTTTGGTTACTTGCTTTCCTTTGCTATCTTTGTCTTGTTTATTCTTCACTTAACAATTCTGAACCTGCGTTTTGGCTTTTCTGTCGAACATCAGTGTACCTGAATACCTACAAGAGGGCGTTTAATAATTACTTTAAAATTCAGTTAAACTTTTATTAAGCGATAATGAACGGCAAAGTTAAAGTGGCGCCAATCTTACTACTTAATCAAAAGTTTGTGAATGCGCAATTAAATGACAACTTCACGTAAACACAGAGAAAAACTAATTAGTTATTATTTTACAAAACAATTCAATATATATATATATTTAAGTAAGCTACAATTCTTTTTTCAACAAATTATATCAAAAGGGAGGATAGCGTGAATTTTATACAGCATAACCAAAGCTTATGCGAAATATAATTAGATTGTATTTTGTAGAGAAGGAAAAAAATAAATAAATGAAAAAACGTACTTGAAAAAATGGAACGCACCCACAATTACAACGCAAGAAACTGAGTTTCAATACCCGTGGTGGGCAGAGCACAGATAGCCCTTTGTGTAGCTTTGTGCTTAACTACAAACAAAAATCCAACACTGGGGCACAAATAATAGGGTGGGTAATTATGTAACATGCTCCAGGTTTTTGGAGTTACTGGCGGAAGTAAGACCCAAGTTGCCTTGGGAGTACACCGTCTATTCGGTTTAACCTCAATTTCGCCTCTTTCACATGTTTAGAAAAAGAGAAATTAAGCAGAAGTAGGTGCTCAAGCCCACAACGTCCTACATCTTTCGTTGTTTCCAGCTAGAAATTGGAAGGTGGCTGCCCACACACACACACACACAAAATTAATAAAATAGTAAAAAAAGATAATAATTAGAGTACTATACACAAAGAGGTTGGACTTTGTGGGCTTGAGTATCTACATCTGCCCATTTTCTGTTTTTGTAAGCATGCGAGTCCGACGAAATTGAGGTTAAACCGGATAGACGGTGTACCCCAACGAAATATGGGTCTTACTTCCTCCAGGACCTCAAAAAACCCGGGGCATATTACATAACTACTCACCATATGACTTGTGGGCGGTGATGGATATTTGTTTTGTAGCTACGCATATGTTTTGTCAAGTATATTTTTTCTTTTATTTATATACTTATATATTATTTTCTTTCTTTACAAGCCCCCCCCCCCCCCCCGGTCGGCACAGTGGTACGTCTGCAGACTTACAACGCTAGAAACCGGGTTTCGATATCCGTGGTTGGCAGAGCACAGGTAGCCCATTGTGTAGCTTTGTGATTAACTACAAACAAACCAAGAAACAAAAAGAAAACACATTTTGTTTTCACAAAATTAAATATGATTCTATATGTACACACACACACAAGTTATACAAAAATAAATTTATCTTCACCTTATATACTTGATGGACATAAAATAGCGTAAAATCTCAGAAAATGATTCTAATGTCCAATACACATTCCTAGCATTAAGGAGTGGTTCAGATGTTAATTATAACTATTCTTGGTAGATATTGGACAAAATATTCAGCATTTTTTCATCTTACAAGTGATAGGAGGGTCTTCAGTCATGCTGGTGGTCCATCAAGCAAGAAAAATGCTTCAGGAATATTCAATAACAAATGGTCGAAAATACTGGATGGTTAAGGAAGATAGAAAGAAACATCCAGTATTTGATCCTTTGTAGAAAAATCCAGATTCCAATGTAAAGTCAGACGAATTCCATTGGTCAAAGGTTCAGCCAAGTGTGTAGGCTAAGGTGGGTTGTAACACTTCTGATTACTACGGCAGACAGTGGCCAATCAACTTGTTTACGTGCTTGACATATATTCATGCATTATATCACCTGTAAAATATATATTCCTCTACACCTGACCAATTTCGTGTGGTCATGCTTCTCTTTTCCCTTGGTCCGGCATGGCCAGGTGGTTAGGGCACTGGACTCGCAATCTGCGGGTAGCGGGTTCGAATCCCCGTCACACCAAACATGCTCGCCCTTTGAGCCGTGGGGGCGTTATATGTGACGGTCAATCCCACTATTCGTTGGTAAAAGAGTAGCCCAAGAGTTGGCGGTGGGTGGTGATGACTAGCTGCCTTCCCTCTAGTCTTACACTGCTAAATTAGGGACGGCTAGCGCAGATAGCCCTCGTGTAGCTTTGCGCGAAATTCATAACAAACAAACTCTTTTTCCTCTTTCAGAAAACTGAAGTACGTGTCAAACCTTTCGGCACAACCTCATTTCTTTCCTACCACCCGGTTGTCCGTAGACAGTGCTCAGCTCCTCTAGGAAGAATTGAGGGTGTTGCGACTGCAACTATATCTTTGATGCTAGCTTTTGTCAACGCTTTCACTCTCTTTCTCTAGGGATTTCCAGTTTTGTGTTGGGAATTACAAAGTTTTCTTCAGTGAATCTTATTTTAGTATACATTTAATTTTCGTTCCTTAATATTGTATCTTGCAATGAAACAATGTTAAGAAAATACTCAGTAACTGTTTGCTTATAAAAAATACATTTTAACCTGCATGATTGAAAATATTCCTCTCACAACTAAATATACTGGATATACCACATGTATATATTTGCTATGATATCTAAGCCATTGTCTCTGTATTTCGCTTAACACTGATAATTTCACCTGCTCGTGAATATTTCAACTCGAGACATTTGAAATATCTTCTGCACTACTCTTTCCGAGAAACCATAGGTGAAATTCTGTTTTCCTTTCTCTCAGTTGTTGTGTGATCTTCATTTTGTTAATCTCATCTCTTCTCTGAAATCTCACTACCTGTAGAATATTTCAGTGTTAAAATTGAAAGATTATCTTTCTAGTATTAATGAAAGTAACAGATACACCACATTTTCCAATAATACCTTCCATGTCAATTATTGTAGTTACCTTCATATTTATCGATTCTTACAGTTGAGATGGAATCCTTTGTTTCCATACTCTTTTAATTTTCTTGTTTTACACCATTCTCTTGTGGCTCAAACATTCTGCATAGTTTCCAGGTAATTAGGTCAAAACATCTAGTGAGAACAGGGAAGCATGTTCCATAGAGTTCTCACCACTCAGCTAGATTATGGTAGCGATTCTCTCAGAACATCACATGACATTTTGCAACAAAATATTTACTCAGTAGCTAAGAAAGCAAAGGTTCATAATACCCTTTTAATCACTGATTTTTTAATCAAATGGCTGTTTAAATTTGTAAGCAAGTAGAAATTACAAAAAGGTAGTGCATATATTATATAGTGTATCACTTAATATATTGGAAAGGAAGGAGTGTTCCTTCTTTTCAGTCTGTGATTGTGCAGATCACGGACTGTCCTAAATGTTGATGCTAGAGCAGATATAATCAGATATCCTGTAGATATCTCACATAGTTAAACTCTGCTCAATAACTCAGAAAACAAGGAATGCTACTTCCTTTCGATCATTGGTTGCTCAACCTAAAGATTATCTTACTCTTCAGTGGATGTTTATTGTCTCCCATTCTCCGCTGCTGAAAAAAAACCAGCTGGAATTGGTGGAGGTAGTCTACTGGTGGCACATTTATTCCTTTTTTTTCGGCTGATCATTTGTGGTCTGCACCAGAGTTGGGGTTCCCTAAGTGGTCTCGAACTCGACAGGTGCCAATTCACGTTGAAGACCCTCGATTGTCTCCATTTACCTGAAGTAATCCCCCTTGGTTGTTGTAATTATTTCTACATCTAGAACAAACCATTATTTCGGTCAACTCTTATAAGCCAATAGATTAAACAAGGGTTAGTATGCACATTGACAAAAACAGAAACCAGCACATGTGATAATGGCACTAAAATATTTCCTTCTTTATTTCCTCTTTTGATATTCTCAGGTGAACTGATTTCCCAAGAAAAATAAGATATAACTGTTAAAAACAAGATGATCTAACAACAATTTCCCGAGTTATCTAATTCTGCAGACTCGACTGAGGTTTTAAGTTGCATAATGTATAAACAGCTTGAATACGTTTTATTGGCAGTGAAAACAATCTTTATGAGAAACACAACGAACAACAAGTGTCAGTTTCTTTGTCTTGTTGGAGTTACTACGTGGTCTATTACTCTCTCTGAACATTTGCAGTCTTATACAATCTAAGGTCTGCTCAGCCAATGAAATGATGTGTCTTTCTTTTCGTCAACACGGAAAATAACACTTTATCCGAAAAATGGAGAGCGAGACTATGTCACACTTGAACGGAGAAATTCCAAAGGTTCTGGAACAAATGTTCTTATGCCAAAGCCTGCATAGAAGGAAACTACATGTAAATTTCAGAAAGTTCCATATTACTAAAAATGGTGAAAAGTACATGATACGAAGAACACATGATATACACAAATATCATTTTTAATATACAATTATTTCACTATAAATAACTTCTAACTGAAGCAAGCTGTCAACACAGATCAAAAGGTAAAATTAACCCAGTAAATAATCTAGTTAATTTAGTATACCGATCTAACTAAGAGTATGCTAAGCTCTAAAACAAAAACCTATAATGGTCATAATTCATTGATTTGTAAGTTAGCTATTAAAACAGTATTAAAAATCAGTTGTTGAATATTGTTATTACTATTTTATAGATTAAAATATTGAAGACTACCGTTTTCTAAAGTTTAGTTGTTTCAAACTGAAAAAAAAACCCGGTAAAATATAGACATTGTTATAAATTTTCTTCAAATTAATGCACACACACACACACACATATATATATTACATTGTTACTAATTTATACAGGGTATAATACAAAAAACAGTTATCCAATGTACTGTTGATCTCATATTTGATAATACACCTCTCAAATTTTAGATATAGGTTTACTTTGCTTTCCAGTTTCTTATAGCTTTGTGAGATGTATCGTTTATTGTTGCATCTCAGACCAAAATGTATCCTTCAACTTAAATATGATTTTGTATAGCTGACTGTATGGTAGATGGAATTGTTTGTAAAGATAATTTTGGTAAAAGGTACATATAACATTTGTTTCTTATTACTGTTTTTTCTTCATGGGATATCTGTGCTCTGCCCACCACTGGTACCGAAACCCGGTTTCTAGCGTTGTAAGTCCGCAGACATACCGCTGTGCTACTGGAGGCTTCTCCATCGGTCACAGAAATTTAGATGTTATTTTTCACCTCTCGTTCTTTCCTGACATGACAATGAACAGATGCATTGTTTTAGATTCTGAAATTTTACTTATTTTACGTAAAAATGAACTGCATATTACCTTTTTTTGTAAAATATTTACCAAATTACCGTTACTCGTTTTGTAAACTGATTGACTTTTTGTGAATCGGAGACCTTCGGTACTGTTAATAATTAGGTGAATCAACATTCCATTGATTGTAACATAACACGACATATTTTACTATTGCTTTTCATTCAGTACTGTTAATAATTAGGCTAATCAACATTCCATTGATTGTTACATAACACGACATATTTTACTATTGCTTTTCATTCAGTAGTGTTAATAATTAGGTGAATCAACATTCCATTGATTGTAACATAACACGACATATTTTACTATTGCTTTTCATTCAATACTGTTAATAATTAGGGGAATCAACATTCCATTGATTGTAACATAACACGACATATTTTACTATTGCTTTTCATTCAGTAGTGTTAATAATTAGGTGAATCAACATTCCATTGATTGTAACATAACACGACATATTTTACTATTGCTTTTCATTCAGTACTGTTAATAATTAGGAGTTAACATTTACTTGATTGTAACATAACACGACATAGTCATGTTATCGATGCAACGCCATTTATGATACTCAATTATGCTATCAGCTTTAAGATCGTGTTCCAGAATAGCTTGGTTCTTAGGGAGCTTGACTTGCATTTTACAGGTCACGAGTTTGAATCCCGTCACTGAACACTCTCGCATTTCAGCCATGGGGGTATTATTATTATAATATTACGGTCAATCCAACTTTTCGTTGGTAAAAGAGTAGTCCAAGAGATCGCGGTGGGTGGTGTTGACTCTCTGCCTTCCCTCTAACATATCACTTCTAAATTAGAGATGGAGTAGCCTTGTGTGAAATTTCAAAAACAAAACAAGTATGTTTCAGATAACAACTTTTCACGCCTCCAACCCAATACTTGTCTATGTTTACGAACCCGCAGGTACAACAGTTGATTGGCTAATATTGTTTTAAAGATAACATAGATGTATATATTTTCTCAGCATTTCTCATAAAAGAAAATTTCTTAAGTAACTATAGAAATATTTTTCAAAAATAGCACGAAATTCTAAACAAAAAATAATGATTATCAATAATTGTGATATTTAGTATTTATAGACGATGTATGATATTATAAATGTGACTGAAACATAAGATTTAGAAGCAAAAAAAAAACTTCTGAAAAACTCAACGTCCCTAATTTAGAGTGAAAGCAGCTAGTCATCACCACCCACCGCCAGCTAGTGGGTTACTTTTTTACTGAAAGGGTAAGTATGTTTGGGGGGATGGGATTCGAACCCGCGACCTTCAGATCGCAAGTCAAGCGCCTAAACCACCTGGCCATGCTGGGCCGTGGGAAAACCGACCTCTTATGGAAATATTCAGCTCAGTGTTATTTTGTTGAATGGTAATTAAAATATATGGGTGTGAGTTTTATTTTTCTAAACAAAAATTATCTCTGATATTTAAATAAAGAAATTTTAATGTTCAATTTTAATATTTTTGTTTTCTAGCATAAAATTATATGATTTTTTTCTCTGCAGGTGCTTTTCTCGTACCATACTTGTTAACCTTGTTTCTGGCTGGAATACCAACGTTTTTCCTGGAAACTTCTTTAGGTCAGTTTTTAAGTATCGGTGGACTGGGAGTATGGAAAATTTGTCCCATTTTCAAAGGTATGTTTCTCTTTAAATTGCTGAAAATAGTTTAATATAACAAATACGGAACAATTATAAAGAAACCTTCTCTATTTGAAGTGATTGTATTTTTAAAATGTCTTAATTTCACCGGAGGAACCCTAAGAACCGTAAGTTATATTTAGGGTGTTTCAAAAAATGGCAAATAAGCTGCTCAGTATACTTTCCGTCATTCTCAGTTAGCATATGGAGCCTATCTCTGAAGGATTTATTTGTTTTTTCGGTCTCGGACAAAGGTACATAAGGGTTACCGTCCCTAATTTTGAGCGGCTAAACTAGAAGACACATCTAATCAACTGCACCCACCACTAACTCTTGGGCTACTCTAATAGGAAAGGGATTTGACTGCCACTCTTATGATGCACCTTCAGCCCCATAATATGGAGCACGACTTTTTGGAAGTGGGATGCGAACTTTGGATTCTCTGATTTACAGTCCGGCATGTTAACCACTTGGGTACGACCGGCCTATCCCCAAATGAAGCTACTGGAAACAGCCTTTGTCATGGGCAGTGTTCAATGTTCCTCATAATCTAATTTCTAATGACCTGTTTCAGATCCTTAAAATTTCGTGGTTTATTCTAAAAAGCATTTCACTTGAGGAAACTGCAGAGCCATAAATCTGCTAGTAAAATTCCGGAGGATCTCTTCGGCCATTTTTGCTTCAATGCAGGGCTTACAATTTTTGACCGTAATGAAAGCTCCTTTCAGAAGCCTTTCTCGGGAAGATAGTTATGAGGTGTTACCCCCAATTCTTCGCTCTTTGTGGTATTTCTCAGTTTTTCATAAGGAACTTTATTTATCGGAGCAGTTTGGATACGGTCATTTTCATCAGCGACTTTTATTGACCTGTGTTTCGATTTCATAGACGTAGATGACAGTATTTATAGATCTGACCTATCTATTTAAATGAAAGTGGGCTTCGTCTGTCAAATATGCTTTTTAGACGCGTTTCATCGATTACTAACCTAGCCAAAGCCCAATGTGTAAATCCGAGTCGCAGTGGTAGATCACCATCCTTAACGACATTACAATGTATAAACTAATAATCTTTGAGCCGTAATGTTTTTTATTACTTCACACAGTTTTGGCATATCATGCTATCAAACAGCACATCTTCCACTTTTTTTTTGTCGCAGTGGTAGATCACCATCCTTAACGACATTACAATGTATAAACTAATAATCTTTGAGCCGTAATGTTTTTTATTACTTCACACAGTTTTGGCATATCATGCTATCAAACAGCACATCTTCCACTTTTTTTTATCTTAAAAGGATACTTCTCAGCTTTCTTTTGGATATTTTGAGCGACCTCCAATTTGTTTCCACAGATGTAGTTAGTCGCTCAGAACTAGGATCCAGTTGTCTCGAAATGACGAATTAATTTTTTAACACCTCAAATGTACTTCTAAGGAAATAGGCGTCCATTGCTTTTCTGGAATTGCCTTTTGACCAAAGTAAAATATATTACTTTGATAGATTAAGTAGAACGACAGTCGCATGATTTGGCACACTGACACATTTCATTCAAATCACCAATTATTTGATTTTGAGAAGAGGGGGGGGGGAATAAGACGAAAACAATGCTACTTTGGAAGAAAAATAATTTGAATATGCAGTCTAATACCGTTTTGAAACATCCTGCGTCGTGTTTGAATTTTCTTTAATAAAACTTGTTTGTTTGTTTGGTTTTATGCACAAAGCTACACAATGGGCTATCTGTGCTCTGCCCACCACGTGTATCGAAACCCGGTTTCTAGCGCTGTAATTCCGCAGACATACCGCTGCGCCACTGGGGGGGGGGGGACATTGTTTGTTGATAATCACAAAGCTACACAATGAACTATCTGCGTTGTGAATGATAAGCCCTTTGATTTACCACTGATATACCGGATATACTGATATACTTCTGATTCTCAACGAGCTTCTGACGGTATTCTGTTTACTAAAACAAATTGACTTTAAATTATTAACATTTTAAATATGGAGTTTTATCCACAACCATCTTGCATTAATCGAGTAAATATGACTTAAGTAACGGTAAATTATACAACTCAGAAATTTCTCTAAAAGTTACAGAAATTAAATGGAATGGACTACCACATATTTGAAATTCAAATTAAAACATTCATTCAGAGATTCTTATCAATAATAGCTTTCTTAAAAAAGTTATTTTTAACTTTATAGTCGAAAAGATGAGTGTATGAGGAAGGAGTGGGATGAGTTAGGAAAACTAGTACTTAACTAGCAGTGAAAAGGAGAGAGAGAGATGAAGGTGGGAGAATCAAAAATTAGATTCGAACATTTTTCTATTTATCAACAAGTAAGAGCAAATGGTTTAGGTATAAAATAAGTAAGCTATTTGATTATATATTTTAGAATTTAACTAGCTTTTGTATTCTATCTAGGTGTGGGATACGCCGCAGCCGTGATGGCCTTTTGGCTTAATGCTTATTACATTGTAGTGCTGGCTTGGGCCATCTACTATGTAGTGTCCTCTCTCGATTGGGATGTCCCTTGGCGGACGTGTAACAATTGGTGGAACTCCATCTTCTGCTTGTCAGAGTACGATGTTGTGCAGCCCAACTGTACAGGTAATGCTGATCAGGACTCTGCCTTGTGTGCCTACAACCTATCCACTCCTAATCTCTTCAAAAGTCCCGTCAATGAGTTTTGGGAGTAAGTATGAAATCCGAGGCCTTTAAAAAGGGTTATTGTTATGTACAATGACCGCACACAAAACAAAGGTTACTTAATTGATAGAAAAATATAGCTTAGTATTTCTCGCTATAAGTTCTTAGTTGATGGGAAGTTTTATTTTGTATTCGTGAAGTTTAATATACCAATGGTTAGTAATTCACAATCAACTCGTGAACCATCGTAGACTGATTCAGATATGTTCAAAGGTGAACATTGCTCTAATATGTTACAATGTAGTGGCCAGGTGGTTAGGGCGCTTGACTCGCAATCTGCGGGTTTGAATCCCAGTCGCACCAAACATGCTCGCCCTTTCAGTCGTGGAGGCGTTATAATGTGACGGTCAATCCCACTATTTGTTGGTAAAAGAGGAGCCCAAGAGATGGCGGTGGGTGGGGATGACTAGCTGTCTTCCCTCTAGTCTTACACTACTAAATTAGGGACGGCTAGCGCAGATAGCCCTCGTGTAGCTTTGCACGAAATTCATAACAAACCAAACTAGTTTAAGAAGCGAACAAAATTTCTTGTCTAAATCATAGCCAACGATGTTTCCAATTAAGATGAAGCATCCCCTACGTAATTAAACGTGTATGTGTAAACTAGCTTGGTTGGGGGGGGGGGTTCAATTATAGCAATAGTACTGCCAGTCAATGAAATTGTAATTTACAAAATAACAAAATTATTTGAGTGTATCTTATAAAGGATAAACATTCCGAATGCTACTTAACGAGCAGTATATTCTTCAGATACGCCCAAAATAATTTCTATGACTCCAGGAAGATATTTTTAACGCCTCTTTCATTCTTTGAAATATATATACAATTTAAATACATTTGGAGGGCAAAACAGTATTTAAATATAGGTATACTCATAAAATGTGTTTTGCAGTAAGACTGCATTGTAATAAGATGTGTCGCTATAAGAGTTTGATATAGATATTAGAGAAAATACGCCAAACCAAATATTTATAGCATAAACTCTACATTCATTATGGCAAACCCTTTTACAGTAAGAATACTTTTAAGACAGGACGGACATAAGTGGTAAAATAATAATTAAAAAGGAGTATATAGTATAAGATTCAATTTGGTTTCAAATAGAATGTAATATGTTGGGCTGAACACCCTCACACATATACCGTTAGTACGATGTGTGATGGGATTGTAAGCCTTTACGCATGTACAGTTAACGTAAAAAAATAAAATATCATCTTTATTTAGTGACTTCTGTAAACACTCGGGAAAGCTTACTTAATCTTCGTTACCATTCCCACGCATTTTTCTTGTTACTTGCGTCCTGGGAAGATCTTACTTGTTTTGACCCCCAGTTCGTGTTGGAACTTTGATAAAGGCTTGAGCTCCAGCTGACTGTGTGTGGCATAA
This sequence comes from Limulus polyphemus, assembly GCF_000517525.1. Taxonomy (NCBI): domain Eukaryota; kingdom Metazoa; phylum Arthropoda; class Merostomata; order Xiphosura; family Limulidae; genus Limulus; species Limulus polyphemus. The sequence goes on along the minus strand of NW_013666317.1, from coordinate 211,186 downwards.
GAAATCTGACTCTTATATCCAGATGTGCTGCCTTCTTGTACCATTATTAATACAAATCTTTAAAATGTTCTACATAATGTTTAAAATACAAACTTTTACTGATGATGATGTTCACTCGGACGCACCCTCAATTAAAATCATCCCATATTACATTATTATATTTGGCTTCGGTTACTTTTAGGCTAACGTTTCTACTCCAAGTTAATGTCAAAGTGAATCGAAAGAGTAGCGTATTATTCGGTGATGTGAGCTATTCTTCAGAAAGTATTTGAAGAGAACGTGATTAAAGTTCATAATAAAACAATTACACATATCATGTACGATACCGGTTTAAGAATGTGTGTTGGAAATAAAATATAAAGAGATTGTAATATCAAAGTGTCTTAAACATTTCGTTCGTACTTATCAATAATACCAGAAATGTTTGTTATTCCAATGTTACGGCTCGTGATAATAACCTTGACTCCTGATCTTCAGTCTTTCGAACAGATTATTTTAATAATAAAAAAAAAGACAAAGTGATTTATTTCATCCACATGCACACGTAGAACGTCTGGACTGGGGATATGGGTCCTAAGCTAATGGCCTTGATTTAGATCTAGTCAGGAGTGCCACTATGAAACATATCAGCACTGTGAAACCCAAGACGTTTTCTGTTTTAATGTATACACACACACACTCTCACAGACGTGCTTTCTGTATATAGATTGTAATAGTGCACGTTATTACCTTATTACATTATACTGTATTTTCGAATTATTCTTTGCCTTAGAAGGTATCGACAATTTATCCTAAATTGATCATATTGAGAGTTTATATAAGTCAGTTGTCACTGCTATACATTCAAACATGTTAACTAGCATTCCAATTATATCTTATGTCAAACTATTTAAAGCTGCACAGTTAAAGTCGAGAAATCGGTTTTTATTGATCAGTCACCATTGTTCGTATTTGCTTAAACTGTGTCACACTTATCTTTGGGATCAGTGATAGAACATCAGTGTAATTCTACAAGTAAGCGGGCAATGTGTTTTTGCTTATTAAGTTTAGTCATTTTGTAACATCCATTTGTTTATGCTTCTGGATGTGCAGTATTACAAACACATTAATGTTTGTAAATATATTGGTGTTTTATGTATCGGTAAACTTTCTGGACCATAACAGCAAACATCTGATGGTTTAATGTTTTCTATAAATAATAACCTTTATGTTTTTCTTCGTTGCTGTTTCCATTTTAGTTGAATCTTACTAGTCGATCACTTTTTATTGTTTACTTGGTATATAAAGTCATGACTAATCTGAATTTTCTCAGTTAGTCTAATCTCGTGAGGTATCAATAGGTCTTCAGCCAAAAGCTGCATAACCTATTACTTACTGTATTCTCTTCATTATGGGTTTGAGTTTTAGCTGTATTTTTAGTCAGTGTATTATATAGGATAATCCACGTTATTGTTTGTTACTTTAAATCATTGTAGCTCTGACCTATGTTTGTTTTCTTAAGAACTAAACTGCACAATTGGTTATCTGTGATGTGCCCAGCGTAGAAATTGAACCTTGAATTTTAGCGTTTTAAGTCCTCGCGCTTACAGCTGAGCCACGAGGAGACTGATCTATATAGTTAACTTTGTTGGAGAACTAGCACAAAGGGTCACCAAAACGACCCACAAACTAGCGTCTTCGAATATTTGACTATTATTCTTGAGGAGTAAAAAGAGTAAACGTTAAAGAGTGTGGCGGAAAACATTTGAAAAATAAAAAGATGTTCCCGTTTAGTGAGCTGGAAGTGTTTGTCAAAGCTGATCAATCCCAATTGAAGAAGAGTGTGTCGTTAGGCAACAGATGTCGGTATTAGTCGGTTTTTATAGCTACCTTGACGTGTAAATCTTTTTCATATTTATTATTTCATACTCTTTTTATTCCTGAATATTCAACTATTTAAAAGTCTTTGAGTTCGTGGGTCTTTGGATCTAATATACAGTTAATCTGTTACTGATAAATAAATCCCTAATAATGGACTGTCTTGTACATGCATATACTTACAGTGTAGAGTAAACAAACATTCATTGAACCAAATCAATTTTTTCATCAACGGCCCTTTAATGCTGCTCTTAGTTTCATTACTTTCGTCTAAGCAGCCCCCCCACACCCCCCACTGGCACAGTGGTATGTCTGCGGACTTATACCGCTAGAAACCGGGCTTAGAAATCTGTGATGGGAAGAGCACAGATAGCTCTTTATGTAGCTTTGTGCTTAATCACAACTAACAACAATCGCCTAAACAAAATGTATGCATAATTGTAGTTACTAGTTTAAATACAACATATTTTGCAATCGCTGCATGTTGACTAAAGAATGAAATTCTTCTGAAGTACCATGTTTTTAAGAAAATGTCGTCTTTTCGAATTGTTCTCGAACTTTCTTGGATTAAGGCTTCCATGACATTAAGTGTCCTGACGTCAGCCCAATGAATCTATAGACAGTGAGTAACTTACTTTCGTTTAGGTTACTGTTGCTTATTTTGTTCTTCTTCTTGCAATCACTTACATTGCTGTTATCAAGTTTACATACTGTTAGCGGGAACACAGGGTCATTTGGGAAAAAAAAAGTGTATGTGTTGCGGTCCATATGAAACCATGTCGTGACACTTTAGGGGCCTCCTGCTTCCAAGTAGGGAACCATAATAGTAAGCAACGTGTGAAATAGCATACATACATAGTCATTTGACTTTTTTTAAAGTTTACATGCACGAAAAAGTGTGGGTGGTAGGTAAAAGAATTAAAACATGTTAACGGTAATTAGTAAAAAATAGATATGATAAATGATGAAATTAAAGTTTGTTTTACACTTAAGATGTTTAATGATATTGTTAACTCTATTCACAAGCATTATAATTTGTGTATTTTAATTTCAGGCGAAATGTTTTGCAAATTACTCAAGGCTTAGAAGAACCAGGCAGCATACGTTGGCAGTTAGCCATTACACTCGCCGTTGCATGGGTCATTTGTTACTTCTGTATCTGGAAAGGAGTCAAATGGACTGGAAAGGTGAACTTGTCAGATTTGATCAATATGAATTATCATTCTGTTAATGATGTCAGAAAAACACATTGGTTCAAGAAGTCTTGATACAAGATGATAAAAAACCCTATAACTCGAGCGTTTTTATCATCAAATGTCATTCTATGTTGTAGAGAGTTATAAAATGCTTAAAAACCAAAACACTTGGGTAGAATACATTAAGAGAAAAATAAGTTTTTGCAAAACAAAGTTATTTAAGTGGTGTATCAATTTATTACGGGGACGTACTACACGTTTCCAATCTTTTAGTTAAAAAGCAAAGTTTTAACATCATGTTGTTTTCATGGTTCTCCTATTGGACAGAGAGTGTTTGCCCAAGTGGGTTACTAATTTTATCTTTGTAGCTAGTAGAGTTCATAGTGAAGCCCAAAGCCTGCTTATTTGATTCTCTTACAGAAATAACAACGTTTCTTTAATTAGTGAGCTGAATTATTTTTGTTAGGAAATCAGTTTATAGTTTCGAGTGGAGTCACCCTTGATCTTCGCTTCTGGTTGGCTAGTTGATCTAACAAGAACTATTCACTGCTTTCTTGTATCAGGAAATTGAAGGTTTATTGATATTTTAAAGCCAGTGTTTGGGCTTAAAAGAACATATTTTGACATGGTTTTCAAAACTACAGATTTAGCATAGATCTTTTCCTTTATTTTCAAAGTTCTCGCATTCTAGATCCGTATGTAGCCTTTGTTCTCTGCCCCTATAAGTATTTGGCAGGGACCCTTCAGTTTCTGTGGAGTTCTGTTTTACTTTCACTTTTCATTTAGAGGAGAGCCTGTCCAAATATCAAGTATGCTTCAATTTATGTTAATTGTATTTGGTTTAAACAAATGAAGGTAGAGGTTTTTCATGATAAACGTGAAATAGTGTTGTGTTTAGCAAGCAGGTGCTCTATGCATAGAATTTAAAGCATTTTTATAGATTTGACGTGAGAGCCAGTTAAGATCTTGGATTTCCCTAATGATTTTCTTAAACAATGTTTTATAGCATTTTGCTTGGGGACAATTTCGGTTAAAATTTAATATTGTTTACATGCTATTGTAATTTACATAAGACAGAATACAAAATGATAACAGCTCTATTTTTCGTTTATAGCTCTTATCATTTTTATACACAAATACAAAACACTTGCCAGATTGTTAATTGTGTTATTGTTTAGAGTAGTGTTATAGTGTATTGTCTAATTGCAAACTGTAAATGATTATTAAACATTTTTTAATGGTGTGGATATGTGTATTTTTTCGTTTTTTCAACCTATTTATTGCAACTTATTGGGAAATATACACCCAAGCCCGAGATATGAGAATCTCCTGTTGATAGTAGGCCTAACTTCTCTGCTCTGCTGGTTATACAAAAAAAAAATACCACATCGCTAGAATGTGGATTTTGCAAAATAATTTAAAGATAACATCAAAGGTAATTTATTAATTGAAATATTACCAATTTATCAAAAAAGATAGGACAAATAAGTGTATTATGATATTTGTTTTCATTTTGTAACTCATATAGTGAAGTGCTGCTATTTTGGATAATTTTATGTTAACTGAATAATGAAGTTATTGGGGAAGTTTAAGATAAATTATCTCAGTACATCAGATGAGGTTGTAAATTTGTACAGGGATCATAATATTACAAAAAGTGCCTTCTCACCAAGCTATTACCAATTGAATGGTGATAGCCTTCAGCTGGAGATGAAATAGAGTAAAAGGTAATGTATAAAGAATTTTATTAGCACAATACATACATCAAAGTAAACATGTAAGCATAGTTAGTTCAATCAAAGTATAGGAATTATACACATATTTCAGTGCGTGCGAAAGCTCGTAAATACCTACTTATTGTTCTACTTAAATACATCTTTTAGGTCGTGTACTTCACAGCTCTGTTTCCCTATTTCCTGTTGTTCATCTTATTCATCCGTGGCTTGACTTTACCTGGATCAGGAGAAGGAATCAAGTTCTATGTCATGCCCAAAATGGATAGGCTTTTGGATTCTACAGTACGTTAAACAATAGAACATGGCCTACAATTTAATACTTTAGGACTCACTGTTTAAAGGCTAGATCCTATAAGGAATTGTGATACTAAAGTATGTTGAACACTAGAACATAGATAAACTGGATAAGCTTTATGATTCATTGTGTTAAATGCAAAAATCGAAACAGTTATGAGTCTACTGTATGTTGAGCACTAGAAAATGTATACATTTAACAAACTTTATGAGTTCAATGCGTTAAATGGTATAACGTATACATAATTTTTGATTCTATAATACGTTAAGAACCAGAATATAATGTATAAGTTTAATAGACTTCAGGACTCTAATGTGTTAAATTCTAGAGTTTATACATATTTTGCATTCTACAGTATATTGAGCACTATGTAACATGTATACATTTAATAATGTTTAGAATTCCACTGTATCAAAAACTAGAACCATTCATAGAATTAGATTTTAAGGTACTTTAAGTACTAAATCATGTTTAAGTTTAATAAACTTTAGGACTCGCCTGTGTTAAATGTTAAAACCTATACAGAGGATGGATTCTACAATATGTTGAGCACTGCAGAACATGTATGACTTTAATAAACCTTAAGGGCATTATTGTGTTAAATGCTGAACCCTATACAGAGGTTTCCTAGTAAATCAGCGGTAAATACTTAGGACTGTATTTGCACGGCGAAAGTTGTCATACCGCTATGACACTTGACAACGGATTTTATCTACTGTCAGAGAGCGCGTTGCTAGGAAATGTCATGTGACATCATATTTCGAGTGTTACTCAGAAGAGAGCATATGGATAGGAGTTATAGTTCTACGAAGTGGCACCACAGGGCACATTGCTAGGGACAGATGCTGTTACCAAGGTTCTGTAGGTGGAGAGTGTTATTATATTTCTGCAAGATTCCATACAGATTTCAACTTGTGTCAATTTATGTAAATAGTTTTTAATTTACATATTTAATTGTATTACATGTGTTTTACAAGGGCAGATAGTGTTACTAGGTGGTTTATGTTACTAAGGTTCTATAGCCGATTAGTTGAATAAGATGATGAGTTCATCATAGGGTGTCTCAGCATGTGATTACGTCATCAAATAAATTTTTCACAAATGAACAGAGTTTATAACTGAAAAAGAGTTGACACTCATATTCTTAAAAGGATTTCTAATTATAAATCAAGTGCCTGATGATGACAAAACCTTGTCGAAACGTTGTACATTTGCTGTTATGTTAAACTTATATTAAAGTTTTTCTTCATTACCCATTCAAGCCGTCTCCAGCCATTATTACTAGAATATTGTTTGAAAATCTGTAGGAGAAAATATCTGTTTTACATGTCAAATAGTCACTAATCTAGTTTATCTGAGCTTACAAAATGAAATATTACATGTTATTTTGCATTGAATCTTTTATTTCTTTATTTATATAATGACATGCATTTAGTACGATTTTTTAAAATGTATTAAATTCAGTGTTTGTTTTTCACATAATGTTACGCAAATGGAAAATATAAGCTCTAACTGTAATAAACAAATAGTAATATTGAGATAGTGTATAAATACATATATGAAAGCTTATCCAGTATTTAATCAGGTAAGATATTTATTGTATTGAAGTTTTGTTAATAAATGTTTCAGTATGCTTGTCAAAACTGTGGTTTTACACTGATGTTGTAAAGAAAATACTGTAATGATAAACAGAAAATGTGTTGGATTTATAAAATGTGAAAGAATAATCTCTTGATTTATAATTACAAGTCCTTTTAAAAATATGATTGTAAACTCTTTTTTTCAGTTATAAACTTTGTTCATTTGTGAAAAATGTGTTTGATGCTTTGATTAACTAATACGTTTAGATGTTATAGTGTATGTAAAGTGAAGACTAGAAAGATACAGAAACAAATTTTCTGTTTGTTTGTCAATTTCATAGAACCGAAAGCATTATTTGTTTTAAACTTAGGTGACAACTTCATTAGTTTTACACAAGGGTCAAGCTTTCCCAACTTGCATCAGCTGGGATGTGTCAGAATAAAATAACCTATAGAGATGAAAGAATCTTCACCATTTGTATTTATGTTAATAACACTCATCATTAAGTATCTAGAAATCGTTCGATGGCAAACATATAGCAGAAAAAATAGCAAGAATATCACTTATCAAGCCTATATACATAAGGTCAGTCAGCGAAAAACAAGCTCTAGACAAAAAATTATGAAAATATCTATAGAAAGGTAAGAATAGTAATGTTAAATATAACTATTTATGTAGATCCTTTAAATTACAGCAAAACAAAGCAACATATAAAGCTAAAAATGAAATGTAAATAAGCATCCTTAGATGTTATAAAAATATATTAGTTATACATATAAAACATCAGGAAATGCAAAAAATATGTCATGCAAATTAGATATAGAAGCAAAAACTATAATTAGTACATTAATGGTACACTAAATCATTACTGAAAAACACAGCCGCCTAACTGTCTCATTCAATATTTATAAAGATAAAATATCAGATGTGATAAAACTTTCCAGGATGTATATGAATCAGAGAAGCAAGAACTATAGAACTAATGAATTAGCAAATTGTTTTATACATAAAATTGATAATTGTAAAGATAAACTATGGTATACATTTTCCTCGTTCAAATAATGGGTAAAGTAAGTTAGTATGTGTGATAAAACTGACATTTTTAATAGTGTTATGATAGTTGTTTCATTAAAATAATTGTTTTTACTTGTCTTTAAAACTTTTATAAGACATGTCAATTAATTATTGACTGAAAATGCAATCAGCTACACTGTCTTGTTCAAATAATGCTTTTACTTTTTGGGACATATATTTAAACATTGACTACTATGTTGATGACGTAATCTCCTATTGAGACACCATACAACCAACTAGTCATCCTATTAAACTAGTCATCTATAGAACCTTAGCAACACAATCCACCTAGTAACACTATCTGTCTTTGTAATACACATGTAATATGGTTAGGTATGTAAATGAAAACTATAAGCATAAGATGAGACAAAATGAAGTCTGTATGCAATTCTATGGAAGTATAACAATACTGTCCGCCTATAGAACCTCAAACTATGATTTAACGTGACATCTCCTAGCAACGCGCTTTGTGGCAAGTATACAACTTCTGTCAAGTGTCTTGGTGGCATGACATCTTCCGCCATGTAATTGTAAGCTTAACTACTGCGGTAAATTTACTGACTTACATCCATAAAACCGGGTTTCCATTACCTGCTGTTGTGTAGCTTTGCGTTAAGACCACCACAGGCAGCATCGAATACAGAGTTGTGGTTTTATAGTATGTTGAATACTAGAGAGCTTGTATAAATTTTATACGCTTTAGGAGTTCACAGCGTTAATTTCAAGAACCTACACAGAAATTCATTCTAAACTATTTAGTAATATAAAACATGCATTGATAAGGTTTAGGGCTCATCTGTTTTAAACCTTAAAGGCTACATGCAGTTTGTATTCTAAAGTATGTTGAGAAATTTATAATATACACAAACAAAATAAAGTAAAGAACTTTATTGTGTTAAATTCTAGAATATATATATAGAGTTTAGATTTTATAGTACGTTGAACACTTTAAAACATATATAAATTTTATTAGCTTTATAACTGTATTAAATGTTATAATGCTTATAGACTTTTGAATCCGCAGTATATTGAGTACTAAAACATAATGTATAATTTATTAAGCTTTAGGACTTCTCTGTGATAAATGGTAGAATCTTTGTAGAATTTTTGATTCTAGAGTTTGTTTGTTTATAATTAAGCACAAAGCTACACAATGGGCTATCTGAGCTCTGCCCACCACGGGTATCGAAACCCGGATGCTAGCGTTGTAAGTCTGAGACATACCGCTGTGCCACTGGGGGGCGATACTAGAGTATTTTTAAGTGTATAATATAATTCTAATTCTAATGAGAACGAAGAAACGTGTTACTTTCGAATAAAATAACTTGTATGATTGGGTATTTATTAAATTTTCGTGTAATTTAACTAAACTTCTCATATTGACATAAAATTGAATATTGAATGAGCGAATTTACTAATCCACCCCTTTTAACTGAACTGAAATTCTTAAGCTAATCGACTATTAATATATTTCGATGAAAAGTTGAAACCTTTTTTCTTATGCATATGACTTAACAATGTTGTATTGTACTAATGGCACATATAAATGTTTATATTCACGTGTAGGTATGGATCGATGCTGCCACTCAGATTTTTTTCTCTTACGGACTTGGTCTTGGGTCCCTAATCGCTCTGGGTAGTTATAATAAATATCACAACAACGTTTACAAGTAAGTATCATATATCATTCTATAATAAAGTTTACAACAATATCCTACCTACTTTTTAGGTAATGAAGTGTAGTAACAGAAAGTTGTCTTACACCGTTTCTAAACAAGTAACAACTATATTAGTAACATTCACAAGTAACATACGTGAACCATGTCAATGTTTAAAAGGGCTACAAATATTCTAAACATGTTTTTCAGTAAGTATTTCAAAAATCATGTGCGATAAACGATAATGACATTTACTAATTAAACATAACTGTAATCAAAATCTTTACAAGTTCAAAACAATACATTTCATAACAAGGTTTTAGAATATGTAAAAAATAGTTGAATAACGAATGCCTTTTTATATTGAACAGTGACAATCTGGCAATTTAATATTTATAGATAATTAATAAATTAACAAAATTGCATTTAATATTATAGTGATTTTCATTTATTTACTATACAGATGAACCCTAACGAGCTGTGCAATTCAAATATTCAAATAGGACTGGGCGTGGCCAAGTTGTAAGCGTGTCGGGCTGTGTATCAAAATATTTTGAAGTTCGAAACGCATTGCTGCTGAATGCACTTCGCATTTTCATGATTATGTAATGAAGCGTGTATGATATTAATATGTAATTATGTTTGCATCTATATTTTTAATTTTTATATCATTTTCTATAGCTCACATTATTTGAAAAAATCTGAATTTTCAAACTGAGCGACACCTTATAACTGGGTCAAAAATCCCTATGATTTAGTTATAACCGTCCCATATGTAGCTCAACGGTGAGTCTGAGGGTTATAACACTAAAAATCGTGTTTCAATGCCTGTGATGGACAGAACACAGGTACCCAATTGTATATCTTTGTGCTTATCAAAAAGCAAACAAACAAAAAACGTGTACCCCGAGCTATACATCAGAAGAAATGCAGTCAACCATCAGCACTCGTCACCACGAGGGATTTATTCTGGTCTTTGAACGAAATAACAGAATTAATTGCCCATTTTTGGCGCACCTACAGTTTTGCATAATAAATTTCTGTAAGTTTTTTGTTCACTTGAATGACAATTTATGCACACAACGGATTAAACATCTAGGTCAGAGAACCCTATATTTGATGTATAGCCGTCCCTAATTTTGAACAACAGAACATAGCAGAACACTAGTCGGCAACACCCCGCTGCCTGAAGCGGCTACTCTTAGCCGGATTGACTAAAATTTATAACACATACACAGCTAAAAGTGCGAATCATTTTTGTTAGTGCCACATCTCGATCTCGAAATCCTCGATTGCCAAGTCTAATATACCAACCACTGGGGTCCCGCTCTGGCCGTTTCTGTAAGAAAAAAAAACACGACTCTGTATTTTTTTGATCGTTATTTTCTAATCTTATCCAAATATTTTACAGAACATCTTCCACGTATTCAACTTCATTCAGTTTTTGTTCAGCTATAAATAAATTATCTGATGATTCACAAGTATTGATATGTACATGCATAAGTAACCACTATCGATTCTCTAATCTAAGTACATTGTTGTGTTGTTGAATGTTGATTTAAATACAAAAACCTTCTTTACAGTTAAGGTATGTGTACTTGAGAATTATCGCATCAGTGATTGAAATGTTGTACATGTTTAAAAAATACTTATATCAGTAAGTAAACTGAAACAAAACTATCCAAACTGAATAATATATACAAAATAACTGTTATTTCAAACCATAAATAACTAGTTTGGTTCACTACAAGAAACGAAATCGTGTGCTGTGATCCACGAGGATTCGATTTTTCAAATTATAAACTTTACAAAAGTGATCTCCTGTAGAAATCTGAGAGGTTATAATTACTTTCAAATCCAAAAATTATTAAGCCCTTTATATAGCTTTGCGCGTAAATTCTGAAATAAACAAACTAAAAATGCTGGTACCATTTATTTAAATACGAAAGATAAAAAAATGCAAACTGATGCAATAATAATACTGGCCTGCGATGGTTTTATTGTCTTCAAATTTTTACATGTTGTACAGTAATTCCTGTACACTGAATCCGAAAATAATATCCATTTTTCTCCATCACCTACCGATTTTTCACAAAACATCAGAAGTAGTTTTACATAAGTGAATCATTTTCATTGAAATCGGGTCACATTTTGTTATGCTTAAAATATTGACAACCACTGGCTATAGATTTCTCTGGACCAATCGAGACGTTAGAGTTTTATCGATCGTTATAGAACCCACAAAAAACACACACATCTAGTATAAACGGTTAACAGGCCGCATGACGTGTCATTTCTGGATAGTATTTGTTTGTGCGTGCACTTTGACATTATTTTTTCTTTTGAATATTATCTATTCGTCGCTATGGCAACAAGAGGTTTTGT
>NW_013666317.1:195317-198586 GCF_000517525.1 Limulus polyphemus | reverse complement strand
CATAATAATAAAAAATTTTCATTGTGATAAACTAAATAATAATTTGATCTAAGTATGTGTTGTTTTTCTTCCCAATTTGTAAAAAAATCCTTACGTGGTAGAGAAAAAATGAACATTATTTTTCGAAATCTGCTTAGCTGAATTATGGAAAATCCTAACTTTAAATACTAAGCAAACAACGCAGAATACTTCTCATAATAAAATACACAAATGAATATATATATAAAATATATATCGAACATTTTAACTATTAATGTTAATATAACGTAATTACAAAACACGTAAAAAACTGGTTGTTTGCTTCATGCACTATCTATCACCTATTTCTTGTAACTCGAATTTTAGAGCAATTTCTTGATTATTATTATTTTATTCATTATTATTTCAGGGACGCTCTCATCGTGTCTTGTATCAACAGTGGAACATCCATGTTCTCTGGTTTTGTGATATTTTCTGTTGTTGGGTTTATGGCACACGAACAGCAGAAACCAATAGAAGAAGTTGCTGCATCTGGTAAATAAAATGATATAATAGTCTCGTTTTCATACCCTTCAATTTCATATAATTCTAAACATCTCGTCTTAGGTAAAAATAACCATCTTAAGGTATCCAAATACCCCAAATTATGGCATAATAATGTTTAATCGATTATTTTCTGCTACTTGGTGCATAAATAAAAATTATATTATGCGCGATAATGCTTGAAAATGGTTAACATTATATACGACATTATTCTAACTTTTCATCAACTCTTGATGAAAATAAACCAATATACAGTTGAGGAGATGGCAAGAAATTACCACTAAAATTTAGAATAATCATTTTATTCTTATTAAAATATGTTTTTAAATCAATATGTTTTCAATTTTAATTGCACATTAAGGTGGTCTAAAATGAAGATGCCTTTGGACTACTATTACACACAGAAAACTCAATGTTATATTTTTTATGTTGAACATAATGTCATGTTCTTGTCGTTAATTCTAATAACGGACGCTTTTTGTCGCGATAAATATGGCGAACGGAGTGAGTTTTATCTATAATACCTATAAATTAATCCTGTTTCTTATATCCAACCAATTCAAAAACCATTCTTCGGAAAAGGCTCTTTCACATTTAATTTCCATTCAAATGGATAGAAAAAAAAACACACACACACACAAAACATGGGGGCCCATGGCCACTAGATTTTTCCATTACATAAAATGATTTTATTGCAATCATCATATAAAGACTATAGCGTAAAAAGTAAATTAGTAAATATGATTTATTAACGAAAATATTCAACAAGTGTGCTATATCCCAGAATGTTGTTTTAGTTTTCTTAACTGTCGTCTGCATTTGTCATCTAGACCACAGCCTACATCATACTATGAAACAATTAGGAATTGCAAAGAACTAGTAAATATAAGAATTAATATGAGTCCATGATTGAAAATAAATGTGCTTCCAAAGTTTATCTAAGTAACATAATATAAAAATATCAATAGTTAACTGTGCTTTTCAGGTCCTGGGCTTGCCTTTCTGGCCTACCCATCAGCTACTCTAAAACTTCCTATCTCTCCACTATGGGCTGTTCTTTTCTTTTTGATGATTATGATGCTAGGCCTCGACAGTCAGGTAAGTTCACGTGCTAAATAAAGGTAAAACAGTTAGCCAGCAAAATGTAATCTGAGTATTACAAAAGGGAGTGAAATTGAGAATCCAGTCTCTTGTGTTATATCATCTTCCTGTGCTTTACAAACCTTAGATAATCGTTACACAACTTAAAGAAATCCATATAAACGTAATTTACTAGTTTTCGGGCGATTTGCCTTTAAGGAAATAACCAAGTGACTAAATTTTCTTTCGTAGACTTCGAGAGCTTTAGTTAACAATTTAATATATAATAAAGAGGGCTGGCGGGGTTGAGGGGTGGATACTACACTGAAAAAAAACATTAACGCTGTCACAGAAAGTCATAAAATTGGCATTGAAACTACAGACAAAATTCGAAAACTAAGGAAATAAAATCGATATTTTTATTTCACTTTGGATGAAATATAATGCATTATTTATTAGTTAATGTGTTGCCTTCCAGTGGCTCAGCGGTGAGTCTGAAGGTTTACTTCGCTACAATTCGGGTTTCGATACTTATGGTAGGCAGAGCACAGATAGTCTATTGTGTAGCTTTGTGCTTAACAATAACCAACAAACCAGCCAATCTTAATGCGTTAATTCACTTTTTAAACTTAACGGACGAACATAATTTATTTTGTGGTTAGGATGTCATTATTTATTATAATTACCGTGGATACAGCCCAACATAAGAAGTATATGAATAACCAAACAATCTTAACTAACAGTCTTGCACCAAGACGTTTTTATTTTCTAGCATTTTGACAAAAACATTTGAATTACACTTATATTAGAATTCCTAGGGTAATGTATTCATAGAGCATAATAACTGGTTAGTTTTAGAAGTTTCATGTTATATATATATATGCTCAGTAAAATAAAATTATTAATTTGTTCTATTTACTTATTGACAGTTCTGCACAATGGAAGGTTTTGTGACGGCTATAGTTGACGAATGGCCAAGAATTTTGCGTCCCCATAAAGAAATCTTTATAGCTATTGTGTGTTTAATTTCTTACATTATTGGTCTTGGATTCATATCTCAGGTAAGCTTTAATTCTTCCCGAATATTTACTGTCAAGTCAGACCATTAGATACCATCAATAAACCATAGTATGAACCTCGTAATGATTGACATAATATTTACAATCTTCCTTAATCTCGTTCAGAAGTTTTCTTCTGTTGAGGCTGTGGTCGTTGCACTCATTACGGGATAAAGAATACAAACTTTCTAGTCAGCCAGTTCTTCTGAATAATAAACTTTAATAACTACCCGCTCCAGGATCAAGAAGACTGGTTCGCTCAGTTGTGCGTCTGAGGGCTTATAACGCTAAAAATCAAGTTTCAATATTTGTAGTAGGATAAGGTTTGTGCTTAACTATAAACAAACAAAATCGACAGTTTTCTTTCTACTAAAAATTAATAATATATGGTGTTAAAATTAATGAACAACATAGTGCTAAATATCTTTATATTAATTCTGACTTGCTGTGACAGAAAGTGATGAAAACATTACACTTCACCAACTTAATCCAGTTCACAAGGTAAACAGATGTTGTCAAGTTATTTGCTAATACAAATAGCTCTCAACCATTACTATGTCTGTCGTATCTCAGCCGGCCTGACAAAACTTGTCGGTACTGGATATAACC
>NW_013666317.1:192674-195041 GCF_000517525.1 Limulus polyphemus | reverse complement strand
ACGAACGGTAATTAGTAGGTCTACTTATTTACGTGCTCTAGTGTAAATCAATGCCAAGTTTGGGGTCCGCTGTCGGGTAAACCCCGTAAAAAGTGTTTTCGCGAAATACTCGGGTTCTCTAAATGGTTGGGTGAAAAGTTTTATCTTTGTGTAAACCTTGCAGAACGAGACGATTCGTTTCGCACCATTAAGAAGTTGGTGAGCAAGCAGTTCAAGATAAAGGGTTTTCAGGAATTCTCTTTTGTACAAATTTCGAGACTGAGACTATTCGTTTGGTACCATTCAGAAGTTGGTACGACCAGCGGTTTAGGAAGAGTTACGTTACACACACATACACTGAATCTTATTGTATAAATAGTGTGTTTCATACATTATTATACAACAGCGAACTATATCTTTAATGTTTGATTTTAGGTATGTGTATACTAAAGGACGCGTGTCATTGCTGATGAGGACGTAGGGATATAGCAATTCCATATATTAAGTAGAATATGAAAATGATATAAATTCCAGAGTTAGTGAAGTAATCAATTAGTGAGTAATTAATGAATAATCAGTAGTAGTTATCCGGATTGTTCACACACACGCACTAATTGGCTGCCTCAGGGGGAGAGAAGGGGGTAGAGATGATGACGTTATAGTTCCACGAAGTGGTACCAGAGTGCGCTTTGCCAGGCCGCCATGACAGGTGGATGTTATCCAAAACCCATGTTGCTAGAGGCCCGTATTGGCACTAAAGGGCACGTTAGTATGATGAGCATGCAGACATAATATTATAGTAACAAAGTCTTAAAAATAAGGATTTAATCTAACGTTTATTTTACAGTTTCGCTTTATAAGTAAAGCATTAAATACAATTAATAAAGGCTGACTATGTTACCAAGATTAGTATTTCTATATATGGAGGATGATGAGCTCATCCTTGGGTGTCTCAACATGTGATTGTAATCAATGTCTAGATTTAATTATGTTCTAAAAGTTACAAGCGAAGCTATTATTTCAACGAAACAAGTATTATAACACTGTTACACATGTCAATTTTCATCTCATATATTATCCATCATTTTAACGAGGCAAATATTAAAGCCAATAATTTCCTTTACATAATTTTACAATTACCCATTGCTTTATGTATAAAACACTTCACCAGTTCATTAGTTCAAAAGTTTTTGCTTCCATATTTAACATGCATGACATACTTTCTGATGTTTCTAGAGCTGGATGTGCTACTATCACAGTTAACATACTGATTATAGATGTCGCCTCTATATCTAAGCATGTTTTTTTTTTTGTAATTTCTGAAGAGGATAGATTTTTCGTGACAAAATGTCTAAATGTAATGACTGTTTCACTAGTTTGACTTTATGGTTTAAATATGCTATTAATCTATTCATATAACTACGATTTATATTGTTCTTGACAAAATATTTCATTTTACTCATGTTATTTTATAGTTTTCACTTACATACGTTTTAAAAAGGTAGATGGTGTTTTCGGTGGCGGATAGTGATACTATAGGTGGATGATGCTACTACGCAGATTGTGTTACTAAGGTTCTATAGGCGTATGGATTTATTTGGTGTATTACATGAGTCTTACAAAGGCAAATGGTGTTATTATAGTCCTGTAAGGCTGCATACAGATCTCATCTTATGTTTATAGTTTTCACTTACATATGTTTTACAAAGGCAGATAGAGTTACTAGGCAGATGGTCTTACTAATGTTCTATCACATATTAACCATTATTTGAGCTATTATACATCTATGAAACACTTTACTAATTCATTAGTTTTTGCTGCTATATCTAATCACACTTTTTGCGTTTTCTGATATCTTTCATTTCTATAACTAACATCTATCCTCCTTATAAGTCACTAGCGTTTAAAGGAATTAAATCTTGTCTTGAATTTGAAAGTTTTGTAACACACCCCACATGCATGTACATATATATATATATATGTAATGATATGTACGAAATATGACACTTCCAAATGTGTATATTAGGTGATATATCAGAAATTCTATTTCTGTATCTTTTAAAACCAGTTTATGTAAACTATAACAATTGAGCTTATTCGGTAACAAGAATGAACTTAGTTTATACACAATAGAGTGCAATTCTTGTATTTCAACCATTCTTTACAACGGTCAGTTCGGACTGTGTCAGTCGACTTAGAATAATTTTAATAATGAAAGATAATTTGACTAATCCGTTTTGCTTTTAACAGTTATTTATCTATTTAGATCTAAAAACTACATCAACATGCGAAATGTATGATATTTCATTATACAATGAATGGTAACAGAGCTAGTTGTTTCTGGGTAGTGTTGATAATTTCAGTTACAAATTCAGTCTACAATGAACA